>NC_135874.1:15911700-16144200 GCF_031162955.1 Sander vitreus
GCCTTGTATTTCATGAGTCACAGTTCATCCGAGGAAAGGTGGAAAGATGCTCTTACAATTTAAAGATTTACTGATTTACCCACCAAAACGGACAGGATGCAAGAAAAATTACTTGCCAATCACAGTGAACTGAATGTGATGTCATCCAAGCACAAAGATGCTTTACAATAAAATGTGTCCTGCAATCTGCTGATGAAAGTATCCCTCACACAGCTTGTTAAAATGCAATCCCCAGGGGGTAATCTTTCTGAGAAATATGCTGATATACAATTTCATTTAAATATGAACTATTGCAGTGTGTAAGACGTTACATATTTAACATGTCAACACAGTTAATTCCATTTAGCCACATTTTAACCACACTGTCAACTATCCCATTCTGACCTTACATTACATATCTTGGTGCATAGTTTGTTCGTTTGACCCCTGATCTGCACAGAGCACAAAAGGTACCAGATTAAACAGAGCAAAGCCCGTCGGGCACGAGCCTTTTTCCGGCTGTCCTTGGGCTACGTGTCGGCTCAGTGGAGTGGGGAACCACCCTGTAGCCCCCAGTTCTGCTGTCCAGATGGCTGCTGCTGGGAGCCAGCTAAGAGCTTGCCTGGTGGCCACTAAAACTTAAATGTAGAGGGAGCTGTCGGTTATGAAGAAACGTCTTCAGACAGACTAATTAAAAAATGTTTTTTTTCATCACGCCTGCCCATCTGTTAAGAGAGCACAACCTGATGGAATGGCTGGCTATTCAGTTTCACTGTGCAATTAACAGCAATATCTCAGTGAGCACTTTTTATGGAATTAAATTATTTAGCTTCTTCTAGGAGAATAATTATTTTTTTAAATGGCCAGTGATCTCCTGAGTGCAATTTGCAGATCTTTAACAAAGCTGAAACCTTAAAAAAAATAAAAAATACTAAAAACAAAAGGCCTAGGCTACATAGGAGAACACCAAGTAATTAACCTGACTATAGTGTACTGCAACCTACCCAACAACTGATGTAATCAAGGACTTTACACTGTCTTGCTCAATTGTGTAGAATAAAGAAATTAAAAAAATCATGAATATTCATTGCACATTAGCTTTTCACATCAGTATTCTAAAAGCTTTTTAAAAAACAGTGTTTCTAAACAAAGCCTTTATGTAAATCAGCAGTTATCTACAAGCAATCTGGACCAAGGGACTACAAGACCACTGACAGAACAAGGTCAGTGCTTGGGTCGAGAAAGTAGTTCTCATCCTTCTTTGACAAGGTCAGTGCATCATTTACTGACCAAACATAAATCAATGAATAACTAGCATTTTGAAGGATAAAAGATGTACAGCTTTATCCTGGCCAAAAGATAAACATCCACCTCTCGTGGCTCCTTCCTCCTCCAGCACTTTGACTAGACAATAGGATGACACTGCCAGTTCACTGACAGACAGCATCAGAGCCTGGCTGTGTAGGTGTGCGCATATTTATCACCTAGACACTCATTACCGTACCTTTCCAGCTTGCAGATCAACACACAACAAGCCGTTTGAACCCAGCGGCAACATCCAGGCCAAAAAATGAATACAATGCGAAAGTGCCTTACAGGGGTGATAGAATGCAAAACCGAGTTTACCTTGGCATAGTTGAATTACGACAGTCCGGTGGGTAAAATAGGCATACATAGTACCTCAAAGTCCTATTGACATCGCTTTCCTGTGCAATTCTCACAATTCTGAAACTGCTGCTGAAAAACGGGCAAATCTCAACAAAGCTCATAGTTGACGTCAACTCTGTGGCTGTACCTTATTTGGCTCAAGTCTCTACCTTTGTCATGCACCAAAATTTACATAGGCTACACCACTGACCTGAGATCAGGTAGTCTTCTGAATAGGTCGCGCAGATCTCAGAAATTTTATACATGTTCGTCTGCTATTTCATTACTAAATTCACTTCTGAGACTTTTTTTATGTGAGAAATCAACTATATAAAGCTCAAATATGGGCCATTTTACGAAAATTGATGGCCAATTGCAAATTTGGTAAGACGGTGTCGGACTTCAGAAGCTCCACACAGTCTGACGAGACAGCGGCAGCCCGCGGCGCTCCATACCCAGGTCAAAGTCACCATTTCTGGGTTACTGGACTACAAAATGCCGGCGGCCCGCAGGGCTCTGCAGCCGGCAGCCCGTGGTCCTGTACACTGTCCTGTGACTCCGAGACACTGTCCTGTGACTCCATGACTGTCCCGGGACAGTCAGACACTGTCCTGTACACTGTCATGGGAGTCACAGGACAGTGTACAGGACAGTCATGGGAGTCACAGGACAGTGTCTGACTGTCCCAGGACAGTCATGGGAGTCACAGGACAGTGTACAGGACAGGACAGTTTTTGCTGCCACTGCCTCTCTACTCAAAAGACAATAAATCAACTAGGGGTGAGACAAAATATCCATACGGTAATATATCGTCCTTCTTCGTGCGATACAAGAATTAATACGCTGGCGCCAAATAGATATTTTAATTAATAAAATAATGCGCTCTAAATAGATTTTCCTGCTCCCAGCGTCGCTACTTCATGGCTCCACAAGGTGGCGCTCAACACATGAATGAGGGAAACTTGAACATTAACGTTAACTTAATAAACTTAGCAGTGTGAAGAAAACATTAGGAGATGCCCCAGCCACGTTTAAGTCCAAAGTCTGGACCCACTTCAGCTTTTATACCATTGATGGGACAAACAAACTCAACAAAGAGTACGCAATATGCAAGAACTGCCTGGTAAAAGTAAAGTACATGGGTAATACCACTAACATGCATAGCCACTTGCAACTCCACCACCCTGATCTCATCGTGAAAGGGGCTAACGCTAACGTTGTGAATTAACCTGCAGCCGTGAATGCAATGTTTAAAGTCAAATTTCCTGACTCCTCCAGATGGATTGCTTCGCATTTGCTCGGCATCCATCTGGGAACTTTCCATTGGAGAACTTTTGGGAAGGGGCGGAAATACTGGTTAGCTGATTGGATAAACCATCTGTCTATCACCACCTATGTTGGTGATAGACGGGGCAAATCAACCAATCAGATCAACGAAATATAACAAACTCTTGCCGAAACCAGTCGGGAGAAGAGCAAAAACATCTTTTCCTCCGAGAAATGCCTCCAGTGCCGTTTTTTGCTCTTCTTTCAATGAAGGAATACTTTCTAATTCGGATAAAAAGCTATTCCAACTCTTTATGACGAGACGAAAGGAAAGGTTGAGAAAGCACTCCAGCCTGCACCGAGGGCTGCGCTCACCTGTGATGGTTGGACTTCACAGGCCACGGAGTCCTACATGCCCATTTTATTGATAACGACGAGTGGAAAATGCAGGTAGCAATGTTAATGTTTGTAGCAGGTAGCACTCCTACCTGCTACAAACAAGGGCAATGAACGAGACTCACATCGGTGCTCATATCGCAGAGGTGATAGAGAAGGCCACGAAGAAATGGAAGCTGAGTTTAGCTGACTGAAAAAAACCTGGCTGTACTGACAATGCTACAGCAATGCTACTGACAATGCTTTGAATATAGCTGTAGCTGTTTAGCTGACTGGATATGAACACATCAGGTGTTTTGCGCACATATTAACCTTAGTTAAGCTTACGGCACAGCGTGCATTAAAACTGACAGCCGTCGCTCGACTACTTGCCAAAGTTCAGAGGATTTCCGGCTTCTTCCACAGAAGCACCATAGCCGCTGATGCGCTGAAGAGAAACCAGAAAATGCTGCAGCTTCCACAACATGATGCTCTCCAGGTTTCTCGATCAACAGCCTGCTATCTGCGCTACCCTCTTATCTCCCGAGGTAAATTAATGATCATGCATGCTAATAAAGTATTAAAAATCTGATTTGTTTCTATATCACATTTTATTTTAATGAAGAGGTTGTGAATGAAGCCTAATGTATGAAGTTATGATTTCTAATTAAAGTCCTATGCTTCTCTGTTAAAGCTTAGGTATGTTGACTTTTAATGACTGGGAATGTGACTTGTATGAAAATGTAAATTGGTCATTACATTTGATATATAAGCTTTAACGCAAGAATAGCAACATAGCATCTTTGACTAAATATCACCGATTTGTATCATCGACTCTCATTGACATCTCAAATGCTGAAGAAATTGTCCAAGCTCTCAAGCCAATGATTGTGCGTGCACCACCACAATAAAAAGGCAGCATGAATGGAGCCATGATACTATGATTCACCATGGCAACAACCACAAACAAATCGGTCGGCATACTTTACCCCTCTGGAACTGGAACTACTCATGCGCTACAGCGAGTTTGAATATATATTTTGTTAAAAATAGCAACACGGATGCTGCTGCAAAATAGCGAGAATTGGTGTGGGAGAAAATTGCTGCTCAAGTTGACAGTGTATTAATTTCATATTTAATCACAGGTAACCTATAATATTACTGGTGAAAACTGGAATGGTATTACACCTATAATTTCATTTAGGTGCAATCCTGTGGGCGAAAAAGTAAGCTACTACTAATCCCATTCTGAGGCTGCAGCACCATGTCATTAACAGAACTATAATTTATAATCATTTAAATCTTGAAAAAGAAAAATGCCATTTGCAAAAAACATAATGCGACACAAAGAATCTGCTGGGATGTAAAAGCATGTCCACGATGGGTGACGTTAGTGATGAGGACGGATAAGGTATCTACATATCTGATCGACTGAAGAAAAACGATAACTCTCAAATAGGTAGTTATCTGGAAATGAAAATACATCTAGTCGGGCCTCAATATCATCTCCCAACTTATGTTTGCTCTCTGTGAATACAGCTTTTTCCATCAACGGGATCTTTGACAAAAGGACATGCCACTTTTGAGAAAAAAAGTTTTATAGTCTGCCTAACAGAGTTAATGAACCAACACGTTTTTTTTATTCATTCAGATGACAACACTGCTCTAAAATGCGCCTGATACAGACTGAATGAATGAATGAATGAATGAATGAATGAATGAATGAATAAGGAAATGAAAGAGCGCTGTCAGAGGGAGGAGACTGAAAGAAGGAGGTTAAGTTACTTCTCTTTCTGGAACGAGCTGGAGTTACCCCTCCTTCTCAGGTTTAAATAACCTCCCTTTCTGAAACGGAAAACCAGAGTTTCCCTCATCTCAGGGTTAACAAACTCAGTTTTCACTAAACCTGCTTTCTGAAACGGGCCCCTGGTGACATAATCACCACTCAGAGAAGTATGCTTACCTCTGAGCATGCCGATCAGTTGCTGTTCCTGAAGAAGAACATGAGGAGGACGAATTATTAGTGCTTAGGTTTATGCAAGTTGCTGCAAAGCACTGAAATGTTCCCAGGTTTATTTTAAGGAAGCTGGTAATCACTGAGATATTGGTAAAAAAGAGGCTGGTAGATTCTGAAATGTTCTACTTTTATATAAAACAAGTTGATAAGCAGTTAAATGTGTCCAGATAGACACAAAAACAAGTTTGTCATGCTTTAAAAGTTTAACCACTGGAAAAAAAAAAAAGTTTAAGCTTTTAAAAAGCATAACATGTACTGGTTTGCATACACAGGCTGGTTTTGCACTAGAATAAAGAAAGAAAACCTGCACTTATCCTTTTCACTGGCATTTTGTATTCATAGTTGATTGGTTGAATGACTGATATCGTGATGTATCATTATAGGATTGTCTAGCAATATATCGATTATTGCTGTATCGTGATATTATCGGTATCGTGAGCCATGTATCGCATATCGTATCGTGAGGTAAGCTGTGATTCCCACCCCTAATATCAACAAACAGCTACTCAAAGACGAGGTCGGAACACTACTTACGGTTTACAAAATAAAAATTGTTTACATTCTGCAACCGTTTAATGCATTCTGCTTCCGTTGTATAATGTATAATTTCAGACTGATCTCATGAAGTGGCGTATGTATGACACGTCAATTCATACGCCATGATTTACGTGTTATGAAGACGCATACTCGCTATTTTGCATGTTTATCAATGCCGTTTGGCCTCCATTGACTTACATTACCTTGCGATTGTGTGTGAATTGGCGCCGTATGAAAGGCCAAAAATCCGCGTGAGGAGGTTGGTCGGGGTGGTGGATGGGTAAAACACAGGACTTTCACCCAGGAAAGCGGGGATTGCATACCGCGTGTGGCATTTCCTTTCCACGTTTGTTCTTTTCCTAAACCCAACCCCGTTCTTCTTTTCTTAATCCAAACCGTTTTTTCTTTTCAACCCAACTCCCACACGCCACGTGGCTTTAGAAAGACGTTGCAGACTGCAGTCAGCTGTATACAACGTAAACATACACGCGGACAGCTGAAAATGCATACAGATAACACGCATCTTGGCTTCAGGAAAGCGGTGTGTATGTTTACGTGTGGCCAAGCAAACCCTATAGTAATCAAAGCTTTCAGTAAACATGACATTAAAATGTTTTTATAGTCCATGTACTCCTGACAGTAGAATAAGCCATTATTAACCTAAATAAAGGCCCAGTCATGCAAAAGAAAAAAATAAATAATGTGATATACTGTGAAACCGCCAGAATCTTGAAAAATACTGTGATACACATTTTTGGTCACACCTGCCAGCACTAATTAAAACTAGAGATGCACCGATTGACCGGCCGGTGACCGGAATTGGCCGATTTTCACGTCATCGGCCATGACCGGCGACCTGCCGGTCAGTCTGACATATTCCGATTTTATGCTGGTCAAATTCACTTGGGCGCCGCATGATTTACATCGCGCAACATCAGCACCACACGTGCACATGCAGGGTTACTGCTCAAAACCACCAGTAAAACCGTAGTAATCTTCCCTCAGCGTTTAGTTTTGTTGCTAAACTGTGTGTAAAATGAGCGGTGACGTTAAATCATCTGTTTCAGGTAACGGCACTCTAGGGTACCGTCTATTTGCTGGATTGTTCCGAGGTAACCGTTGGTAACTAACGTTAGCAGATAAGCCTGTTGACAGCAACGGTAGTGTTCATATTTATGCACAATGACACATAAAGCAAACTTCCTAAAAAAGAAACTACACGCTGTTTTCAGGTAACGTTACTGTTGACGTTCAAAAAGGCCTGTGTGTGTTTTGAGAAATATCTGCATTAAGGCTATATTTATTTCATTTCATTATTTTATTGTATTCAAAATTTTGTCTATGTTCTATGCAAAATGTAACATTTTCTATTAAAGAAAAGATAGAAAATAAATATTTGTGTGTGCTGTAAAGTGGTTAGAAAAAATGAACTCGGAATTGGCTAAAATCGGTATCGGCTGGTCAAACTCAATGAAAAATCGGAAACTGGAATCGGCCTAGAAAGTTGTAATCGGTGCATCTCTAATTAAAACCATACACAACACTGACTTAAGACGCATAATCCTCCCCAGCTCTGCCATTTGGTCCAAATATGGTCATTTCTGGCTCCAAAATACCAAGATGGCAACGAGCAAAATGCAAACTCCTGGCTTCAAAATGGCAATCCACAAACCAATGGGTGACATCACTGATGCTGCGTCCATTATTTTTACAGCCTATGGTTTAAACTCATGACCCACATTCTGCTCCTCATTACCATCTAAACCAGATGGGCTGGACAAGGACTCAGGGTGTTCAGTAATGGTAATACAAGGGAGATGATTCACATTACAGTTTGTACCAGTATGGTGAATTGTTAGCCCTACAGTAACTACATCATTCCAACTTATAATGGCAATGCTTGCTAGTTCCCTAGCCTCTCTTGTCCTGATGCTTGCTAAATTACACACAGCAAACAAGGTTAAATCTTCAGTGATAGATCATTTCAAGTTGTCTCTGAAAGGCTAATTAATTCACTTTTACATTATGGATTGCGTTGGTTTGATTTACTGCCTGTAGCGTTATCTCAGCTCAGTGGCATGTTGTCGGACTTGTATGGCCACCCATTCTGAATTTACAGTGCACATGGCGGAAAGCCTTCAGGACAACAACTCTTAAACAGTTTCTGTCTTGGTGCAAAACTCCTCACACATGCAATATGTCCTGAGAATAGAGATGTCAATGGTTACGACCCCCCTGAAGCACGACCACGCAGGCAGAGAGACCGTGTGTGTGTGTGTGTGTGTGTGTGTGTGTGTGTGTGTGTGTGTGTGTGTGTGTGTGTGTGTGTGTGTGAGGCTTACATCTTGCCTAGCCTCTGATAATTTAAGGCGCCAGCTTGTTTTAATTACTGAGAATAAGTGGCAGCATTTGGTCAGGTTTATGGGTCTTCTTCAAAGAAGAAAGCTTGGTTTAGACCAACCAATCTGTGGGACTGCAGAGCTGTAAATCCAAATGTGAGCAACTACTTCCACTAACAATGCCCAGGGCAGATGCAGGCAGCCTAACAGATGCGGATAGAAAGAAGCTATTCGACATTCAGTCTGACTGAAGATGTCATCTAAAATGATGAATACCAAAAGGAATTAAAAGGTCTAAATGCATGCAATATTATTTGAGAGATCTGGACCCCACATTTGTAGGAAGTGTTAAAGTGAACTCTACTCTGCGCTGACTCGGTTTAACAAGAGAAACCATTTTTTACAGTACAGACGTTGCAATGTCAGCAGACGATAATAGAAACAAAAGACGTTAAGACATAAAGAAAGGGAAATATATCAAATGGACTGAGAATTGGAGTCGATTGGGATTGCTTTCGGATAAAAACTCTCAGCGAGTACAGTTCCAACACAGGGTCACTGCTGGGTTGGGGTGAAGGGTGAGAGAGGACTCCTGACTTTTCAGTGAACTCATTTCTATTCTCATACAACACCTAACTCCCTGCTAATGATGAGAGCCCTGAGGCAAAGTGGGCTGGGACACACGGAGCTGACTGAGCTCAGAAGCCATCAGACGTCTGCAGCAGCCCTGGCCAACTGTTTCCACTCAGACACCAACTTCCTAAGAGCAACAAGGTACAGTCTGAGCCAAACAGGATCTTGAATGATTTGTCAAAAGTATTTTGCTGTCTGCCAAATCACTACAGGCTGAAGACTAACTGAATACTTATTAAAAAAAAAAGAATACAATTTCCTACATTGTATGTCAGAATCATGTGTAGCTGCACATTTGATTTGATTCCTCTGTACGGTAAACTCTGCCTGGGATGGTCTTCACAAGGTGTCAAAGAGGCCAAAAACCACTGAGCCTGAAGAGCAAAAAAACAAAATCACCCAAAGAATTAGATTTGAAACAGTGACCAGCTGGTCTTACAAGTCAGCCAAATTAGCCGCTTATGCTTTTGATCAAAACAGAATTAACCAGGAGGGGTCAAGATGTTATTGCACAGCAGGGTTCAAGTTCTAGCTGAACACACTTGCACATCTACTGTATAATACTCAACAGGACTCCATGTATCACACTGAGCAAAAGGCCCTCCTGATACAGAGTGTAATTATCAGTCTGGACCTGCACCTTTCTAATTTATCTCATTTATTTATTTATTTATTTATTTATATATATATCAAACTCAACACTTAATTTAGCTACTTTTGCTTCAAGAAGCAGAGACAACTGTATATTCTCCCACAAGGAGCACAATATCATCCACAAAATTTAGGCTAAATAAGTTTGGGAGTTTGAGACTTTTAGTTTTTAAAAAAACTACTAATTTCAACCTGCATACTGGGTCCAGCAATCTGTGGAAACCTACAGTAGTTGAAAAAACTGCTACAAAATGCACATTAAAGCAAAGATATAAAATTACATCATGGTGGAACAAACCAGTGGTAGTGTATTTTTGTGTGGTGTCATGTGACGCTAATGTAACAACAACAAAAAATAGCCATACTTGAAGTTATGCTTAATTAAATTGTTTCAATGTAATGTGTTAGGCCTACTGCGTGGGCAGACAGGTGTTTTCAATTACGGCTGGCTGATTAAACCTCTGCTCAGTTGGACAGAGCTATGCTAGCTAGGAATTGCACGAGGTCTCCAAACCAAACTCCGTAACGTTACCAATACAAATGATAACGTGTAAGCTAGCTAGCTTGTCAGTTCAAACACATTACAAACATTCTCACACTTACCTCTAGTGGTATCTAGCTGTGCAAATAGCTGGAGGTTGGATTTGTTTTCAGATATGTATCCGAGATTTGTCGCTAACGTTACCCCAGTATGATAGTGGTGAATAAGTTGTTCTGATGTTCCAACACTGACATGTTACATTAGCAAAATTCAACTGCTGGTGGTGTAACATTTTCCGTTAAGAGCCCTAATATTGGCATTTCTCCAGATTTCCATATACCGATAGCCTACCCTCGGTGTTTAGGGAAATACATGTCAAATTAGGTAGCCACCATTTATAGTTAATAGTTGAGTCAGAGCATTACTGTGGATCTTGAATGCCTTTTTTATTTTGTGCAACAAAATTAATTTAAAATGTAGACTATTTGTTACATGTTTTGTCTAATGCCAAGAGTACCATATACCCCATTGTGTAGTTTTATATCAAACTAATGGAAATCTTATGAGTTTGTAAATTGCATAAAGACGGAAAATGAAGGTGTGCAAAAGTAAGCAAGCTACACCAATGTCAGTGTGTCATACTGTTTTTGTCAACATTTAATTTCTTATGTGGTTTAGGTTGTACCTGTAATGTAGGAGGCAATTAATGGAGAAAAAAAAATGAAAGAGCAAGTAGACTGTTGTTTGTGGGTAGAGTGATGTAGAGCTGACAATAATGTTTGGATTCCCCAAGAAGATTGCAAACTTTCAGCCTTTTCTTCTTTGCAATGGTGTGGAAACAAAAAAATAAATCCCATGACTGTAGAATATGTGACCGAGGGAAAAACATTCAACTCTGAATCATCAGTTAGAAGAAACATTTTATTCACAGGTACTGTAAAAGTAAAACACAAGCTGCCGTATCGTACATTTATACACAGGGTTTGAAAATCCTATACAAAAACTAAGATATTCGAAAATATGAGTTTTGATATGAAATATGACCTCACATATAATAATTTCTTGAAAAAAAGGTCTTGGTTTGGTAATAGTTATTTAATTTATGAGCCTGACCCCACATTAGTGAAAACTGAAGTTATTGTAAAAAATTAGAATGATAAAAATGGAGTAGAAATCATTCTTAAAAAATGATTAAAAAATCTCATGCAGCATCTTCAGAGAGGGCCTGAGAGAGTACATCTTTGTAAAAGAAAGAAAAAAAACAAAGTCATATTTGTCACAGATATAGAAATCAAACATACCAAAATACAACAAAGGCCGTTTGTTTTTCATAACAATCATTTTTACCGATCACTTTGTTCTGTGTCAGCCGTTTGATTTATAACAAAGCACATTATAGCAGCTACAAAGAGCTGATATCATGATTGGTTTTCCTAAACAATGTCCCGATCATTTCCTCTTATTCACTGCATAATTTCACAGGAAACTAACAATTCTTGAGTCATTGTTTGAGACACTGGATCAACTTTGTTAATTTGCCTATTAAAAAAGCAATACAAAAAATGTAACGGGGAAAAAAAAGAGGCCAAACTGTGTTGCTGCCCTTTAGTCAGCATTGAGGTTCTTACAGTAGTCGCAGTAAATGTATTGGAATGCATAGAGCCGAGGCTTGGTAGCGCTTGAAAAAGTATTGTATAGGAGGCAAGTAGACTTGTGCAATCTCATCTGTGCCTCTTTGTTTTACAGAGTATAAATGGCACCCAGTCAAAGCCCATTTGGAGAAAAATTGGGCTCATGGATTAGCACTGCTATCAGTGTAACCATTCATCATGCTATCCTCAATGGTTAGTGTAGAGAAGGTTAAGTCTCTGAGGGTTGCTTGACCATATACTGTACTGAGGCACCAGAGAGAATGGCTGAATCAAGAATAATCGCTCACTATCCATCACAGTGGCCCTCTGATTGATATGTTTTGGCGTAATCACTCATTTTCAGTAAGATAAACACAGGCAAGCACAGCTTGAATAAGCCCTCCATCCCCCAACATAACTGCTGCTCTACCTTAGTGCATCCACTGAGACCTATTTTGATCAAGGCAACTGGAGGGAAAAACTTTCACTCAACCCTGCTGGCTTTCACAGGCCAGCTGGCAGGCGATGTGACAACAGCAAATGCAGTCCTTGATGAGATAACATAGTCCAGTTTGAAAATCTAGAAAACTACAGAACCAGAGAGTTAACATAAGGCGCAAGAGGCTGAATGAACATGGATAAAATGCTGACTGAGGTTTGAAACAAGAGAAAAGGCAAAGTCTGGGAGCGCAATAACATTAGCTTATTGCTTTCTTTTTTCCTCTTTATTTTTTTTCCTTTAAAAAGGATATTTGTACACAACACATAATCATATAAATACACTATACAATGCAATATAAAATATTTTTCTTAAAAGCAATATGTTCAGGGTTTGCTTAGGTATGCTTAAGATACCTGCACCATATGAAAAATAATGACTCAAAATAAAACAATACAAAAGGCACTTCCAGGTGTTGTTCATTGACTCTTGAGTAGGTGATGGCCACTGCCTTGCCATGACAGGCAACAACAGTTGTGCTCGCGTTTCATTTCTCTGCCATTAAAAAATGTCCTGGTCAGCGAGGCACTGTAGCTCGTTGTTTTCATGCAAAGATCCACTCTCATGTCACCTCTGTCACTTGTTGTTCTTCATTCCAGTGATATCAATAGATACATTTCATCATCCTTTGTTTTCTCACTTCCTCATTTCTCTACCTCAACTTTCTTTTGTCCTCAGACTTCTACTTCACGCAGTCCCTCTTGAGCACCAGATTTTGGCATGCTGATGTCAAAGCAGGTCACCATCATGACACGGGACTTGCATAGATTGACACAAAACTCCAGCTCCTCTGTGGCCTGTGCCAAAGCCTCCAGATACTCCGGAGACTCTTTATCCAAATTCTGGTCCACCTCAACTGTTAAGAAAAGGGGAAATTAATGTTTGGTTACATGGTTGGTCTCTAAAGATCTTTTAACATTTAGATATCAACTTAAAGTAAAATAACATTTAGCAGTCACTTACACTCTCCCATCCACTTGCAGGGGTCCATCATTAGTCGGGCCTTGGTGTCTTCCAGCTCCTCCAACAACACCTCATACTTTGCCCTCAGTTCCCTCACTTGCTGTTGCCTTCTCTCCAGCATCTTCAGTTTACTGTTGAAATAAAGCAGGCCCTGAGAGAACAAGGGATATTATTAATTACAGTTGTTGAAAGTAAAAAATCCCCAAACTTCAAACTGGCACAGCATTTAGTAGGAAAACTACAAGTAAAAGTAATTCTTAAGCTACCATATTACTATGTCATGTTTTAGAACCCAGCCCTCAAAGAGTATACCGTACTGTACTATAAGCTACTGTATACTGAACAATAAAGTAGCCAATACAATAAAAAAAAATAAAAAAACAGTCTAAGAAGCTGAGTTGTGATGTAAATGTGGGACATGTTTTACGATTGTAAAAAATTATGTTTCCTTCATTGTGGGCTGATGTATGATTATGGTTATGTAACGACTGTAATACAGCCTGTGCTGCTAATAATAAAACCTCAGTCATCAATAAAATTAGCTCACCTTGTCAACGTCCTGGAATGGTAGCTAAAGACAAGATTGGGGGAAACAGATAAAACAAGTTAGCATGTTCAACAGACATAATATTATAGCAATAGCATATAGTAACAGTATATGAACAGTATGTAATTTCGGAATAGTGAGGGACAGTCACAGAAAAGCAATTTTGTCATTCAGGAAGTGACCGCTGGAAAAATTCCTTTTTCTGTAATTGAAAGTAAATCAAACCCCATCTAGCTGATTTTGTATCTTCTCTTAACAAATCCCTGTCTGGCTGCGGCAAACTTGTGCGAGCAGTTAATGATCCACAGAAGAGGAGTCAGCTATTAAAAGCGGTCAGGTGTCCAGTGATGATGAGTACTAGCAGAGAGCTGATTTGGGCTGGTGTTGGGTGCCCCTGCATTCATCACACATTCCCTGACCAATCTTCTCACACTATCTTCCTTTTCATTCTTACTCCCCCGCACACATCACCATCGTCAGCAGTAAGCCGAGTCATCACTCATATCCAAACCAATTAACCCTCATCAGTAATTGCCTCCTGAACTCTTGACATTCCCGAGGAACGCTGCCAAAATACCACGCTCTGGGAATCTGAACGCAGACATTTAAACTCCGGGATTTGCCACTGAGCTGACTGAAGGTCAGACGTCTGAGACATATTATTACTGTCTTGTTCTTTAAAAAGAAACTGGGAAGAAGTGAGCTAAGACATTCCCACAATGCAAGTCAATCTGACACATCTTGAGCGTGCATTGCATCAATGTCGCACATTCAAAATATGGCTGAGGCTCAGCAAGAGGGATTCACGAGACCTTAATCCAGACATAACATTATCTTAAACAAGTTCAGCAAGATGTACCACCATGTAGAACAAGTCGGGAGAGACTCTCTGCTCACCTCTGTGGTTTCCTCCTGACGCCGCCTCTGGAGCCGCTCTACATCATCAATCTCATACACCTTGATCTCAAAAGGCTCCTTCAGAGGTCCTGACATAGGAGGCAAGTCCACCCACTGGCCTGATGTGCCCACTTTCTTCCCAAGGGAAGAGGAGTCTGGCAGGGGTGCAGGGATGAGCCGTCGTCTCTGGAAACCTATAAAGTCATGCATACAGTCAGACAGGAACCATGGTAACATAAAGTAATAGTGTTTGCTGGGATTTGTGAGAAAATATGTATGAGTCTCACATTCAGATGTAAAGTGATGCAAGGCTTTACATGGGCCGGCAGAGTTGCGGTGATTGAATATTTATAAGGGTTTCAAAAGGATGGTTTAATGCACATGAATTCCAATGGTTATATATACAGGGCTACAAAAACCTGAACCAGGTCACTGCTGCTCCTGTTCAACTAATCTTATCTGATCATCACACATTTGAGGTTGTCTTATTTGAAACATTCATTATCATTTTCCCATATGGATGAATAATGTATTCTGCTGATTCAGAAGGAGAGAAAATCCAATGATACACCAATTTGTGAATGTAATAAGAATGGATTCATAAAGTTAGAACTGCTATATGGCTAATATCCTAGGAGAGGGCATATATTTCTGGATACGTGCAGTTTCACAGACAGCACTGTTTGTTAGATCTCACACTGCTATTACCAGTATGATGTGTGTGAATATTACCTGAAACTGCATTGGTATGTGTTAAACCCCAAAATCAAAATGAGTTTCTCACCATTTGCTCTCTTCTTGGGATACTTGGAGCTCCTTGTTCTGCCTGAAGTTGACATGCCGCTCTCGCTCATGGAGTCATGGGCAGAGGAAGCGCTTCCTGTGGCTTCGCTGTCACGGATCATGCTTTCATATCCACTGCTGCCACCACTGTGGTAGAACAGGGCTGTGCGGCCCATAGCTGGAGGCATCTCCCCGCTCAACACACTACTGTTGTCACTGCCATGGCCGCTGCTGTAGCGTTGAGGCCGCCTGGGTGCTGTGATTTTGCTGTACGGAGAGGGCAGCATGGCTATGGGGGATTTGTCATCACTCACGTTCACCCCACTGTCATTCCCGCTGTCTGAATCTCCTGAACCTCTCATGTGTTTGCCTGATATGTTGCCTGTTGCCAGTTCGCTCACACGGCTGTTGGCAGCCCTTATGGCCTGCTTGGTGCCCATGATAGTTCCTCTCCCAGGCTTACTGCTGACCGCAGCAGTGGCTCGAGGAGCTGATGTCCGTCCTGATGGAGGGAGGTTGGCATTGGTATTTCTGGTCACAGGGGTGGCCAAAGATTTGGTAGAGGAGCTTAGGCCCTTGGAGTTGTTGACTGACAGTGAACGTGCCTTACTACCATTGACTGCTCCTAATGCTCTGGGATTTACAGAAGCTTTTAGTTGACCAGGTTTGCCAATACTTCCACTTGATGGGGATGATGGGCATGTAGCTATAGGAGAGCTGGATGAATTAGGAATACCAAATCTAGGAATGGACTTGCTGGATTTGCTCCCAAGACTTGCCCCACTATTCTCTCTGCTAAGCGCAGCTCTGGAACCCGATAAGGACAGGCTTTCACACCTTTCCAGGGACATTTGGCTGCCATAATGCTGCCCAGCCTCTCCTCTCGGCCCTCTGGCCTTCAAGCTGGAGGTAACTTTGGCTGTGTTGAGGCTGGAGGTTTTGAAACTGTCCACTCTGTGACGTACCTCAAGCTCATCCTCTGATACAGCAGTCCTTGCTCCAGAGGCCCTTCCTACTTCCCCATATGCTGACTTTAAGGCACTTTGGGGCAGCAGGATCTTAGTCTTCTGGTCAAGACTGGACTTTCTCACTGGAGGGGGGGGAGGTGAGGTGCAACCAGGTTTAGGGAGATTGCTCGCCTTCTGTGAGCTAGCCTTGTTGTTTTTCCCCAGGGAAGAGTATTTAAGGCTTGTGGTAGATGCAATAATATCTTGGGTCCCCTTGTAGTCTGTGGAGGAATGGATGACGGGCACAGTTCCCAGGGTGGTGGCACCTCGTCTCAGCTGAGGCATTTTGCTTGGTGGATTCTTACTGACTGACTTCTCACAGCCATCGACCACCCTCTGGGATGAGGTAGACCCCTGTACCTTGGATGGGCGAGGTACACTGTTGCTGTTGTTGGATGTTTTGCTATAAGGGATGCCACTTGGGGGATTTCGGAGGAATTTGCTAGTGCTGCTGGAGTCTGAAAACTGAGGCTCTGAGTGGTTGTCAACACACTGCCAAGGATCCTCCTGCTTAGCCTCTTGCCTTGGAGGCTCTCTACTGTTGCTGCTGCTACTGCTGCTACTACTATGAGAGATGGATGAGGTAGGTTTAATCTTCCTGGGCAGACTGGAGTGGACTATGGAGGGGCCCTGTGGAAGCTGAGAAGAGCTAAGCGAGTGAGCTTTAGTTATTTTAGATGTGAATCTGAGGGAGCCTTTGGCTGATTCTGGAGATGGGGGGCACTTTGTCAAAGATAGTTTGCTTGAGGCGGTACTATCACTGTCTAGTTCAGAAAAACTGAATCCACTGTCATTTAAGGAGTTCTTGGCATCTCTAGGAGAGGACACACAATGGAACATATCCAGGGAATCAAAGTGAAAGGCGGCCTCTGGTCCCATGTGTTTGGCCTGTGGAAGAAAGACGTCTGTGGAATGAGCCCCTTCACTCTCCAAGGTGCAGACACTAACCTCACTCAGCCAAGAGCTGATAGATGAACCCCTGCTATCTACACACTCCATTGCTCCTTCCTGGAGGGGTGTGACCACTGCAATATTCACCTCTGATCCTCCCAAGGCCGACGTGTATGCGTCAAATTCATCATTGATGCTGCTGATGATGCTAACAGGTCGGGAACCAGAGGCCAGGGCCTGAAGGGAGCAGTCGCTGTTAAAGCTGATAATGCTGGATGGCCGACCCTTATCTACAATACTGCCTATAGATAGCTCCTCCACCACAGTGAACACCAGCTCATCCTCTCCATTCAGCTCCACGGGCTGCTGCAACGTCACAGTGGCTCTCAGGATGTCCCGATCCAGACATCTTTCCCTCAAGGTAGAGCGCACCTGGCACACCTCCACCGGAGCTCTGAGCAGAGGGGAAGTGTAAGGATCCCTCTTTTTCACAGCCTGGTGGCTCATTCCTACAGGAGGCATTCTGGTGCTGGATCTTTCCTCATTGCCAGTATTTGCCGCTCTCTGCTGTGAAGGAGGTGGGGCTGGCTTGGGCAAAGCTTTCTTGTTGAAGTATACCTTCTCCCTCACCACAGGCTCAGAATTGGGCGCTGAAGCAGTTGCGAGTTTGTTAGTGCTAACTCTGCTTTCTGAAACCAAGGCTTTCTCGCCGTCAGCGCTGGTCCTGCACACATTTTGAACACTATCTGATGGTGCCATTTCTGCAGGTATGCATTGTGTCTTGGCATTGTCCAGTTTTGATTTAGTGTTCGGGCTGCAGGATGGTTGTGCAGTAACAGATTTAGGGGATTGTTTGGGTGAGATGCCCTCTTGGGTGTAAGAAATATTTGCTACAGTCTTTGGTGAAACAGAGCCTTGGCTCTCCTTAGATATGTCAGCCTTGGGGCTAGCCTGGCCTCGCTTGCCCTCTCCAACAAAAGCAGTGGGTTCTTCACTGCCATCTATACACTCCAGCCTCTCCTGGAGCTCAGCAAATGTGTTGCATTTAAAGAACTGGTCTCTGTCCAGAGGGCCGTCTTTTCCAGACTTCTTTCTGTTCAGGGAGGGAATGATTGGAACAAAGGCAGGTGGGCCTTCATTGTCACTAAGCTCCCTGTCCGAGATGGCAGTTCCCCCAGGGCCCACATAAATGACAGTGTCACAAGACTGTTCACTACTGGAGGAGTAGTCGGGGTCACTGAGCATGGAGGGCAGGTCTGGGTCCAGGGCTACCGTCCGAGGATGGAACGGCCGGAGGTGGGGCGGCCGGCGGATCCTCCCCTCCTCACAGGAGCTTTCCCCTCCAGATGAACTGGATGCATACTGCAAAGCAGAAGAAAGGTTAGTCTGGGTTTAAAAAATGATCTCATTAAGCGCTGACAGTAATGTGATTCTATCTTCTTACAATATTAATGTAACAATCTTTTTTACAAAACCATTTTAATTCTTATAATTCATAGTAGATTAATTTCTTAACAAATCATAAAGAAACCAGTCGTAGGGCAAATATGAATTGCTATGACATTACCAGTCGATATTTATCTAAAGGTTAAAAGTGCACATCAATAGTCACACAGAAATGAATGTCAATAATGCAAATTGCTGTACGTGGACTGCATTGTAATCATGCCTGGGACCAATACCAAATAAATACATGCTGTCATTCCACCTAATTATCTGAAGCATATATTTCCCTTATCCGAGGGAATGCATTACACTTCCTTGGGCAGTGGTATTGAATACATGATCATGTGTTGAGGTGCCGAGAAAAACTAGCTCTGAGTTACTGCACTAATAATCTTTCATTTGAAGAAGCATTCACACATTCATTTACTTAATAGCTCCAAAATTACAGGAGGAAGAAAGATTTAGGGACATGAGTCATGGCATGAAATACGAGGAATGCAATCAAAGTTTCATATGAACATTTGGAATGTAATTGCTATAATAGCAATACTTAAGTACAATGTTAAATTAATAATTACTTTGCAATGACATTAAATGAAGCACAGTTATTCAGGATTTGTTATTTAGAAGTATTATAATTTAAGTTGCTAAATGCCTGTAGTTAACTTGTAAAAATGTACCACTGGATTTTCTTCCATTAGTTATTTATCAGTTTATTACTGCATATGTTAAACCATATTTATCAGTGCTAATCAGTTTATCAGTGTACCTTAGATTTCTTCTTCCTCATGCGGTGGATGCGGGAAGCCAGCTGGATAGTGGTGAGTGAGTCAGCGTAGTTGGCGGGGGCATCGGAGATGTGGGCGATCATGGTGGTTCTGCAGTTAATGTTGCCAAGGGACTCCCTCAACAACATTGTCAGTTTGCTGTCCCTACAGGGCGCATTTACATGTTTATCAGCAAACGGCACAGTAATATTTCAAAAGAACAATAAAGGTAGGTAACATGATTCCAGGAGGAGCCATTTTGACTTCTCTGAGCTGACAAATACTCCTGTGACGAGTCATTCATCTTTTCATACCTGAGTAACTATAATACAGCATAATCATGTGCAACAACAGTGAAAGCTATTATGAGACTAACTAAACAAACAAAATAAACTGTCACACAGCAAACCTGCAAGACTGAAGACAAAACAAAAAAAACTATTACTTATGGACAATAACTTCATAGGAGCTAAAACACAGTAAAAGAGACAGTAAAACTAGTAGTAGTTTCTTTCAGGTTTTCTTACCTGTAAGGTACATGTTTTGCTCCATTTGCTAAAGCCATGATGACATTTCCCAGTGCATTTAGAGAAAGACACAAGCCTCCCCCTCCGTCTCTGCTTTTACTTAGGACTTTTTCACAGCTCCCCAGGTCGATGAGGTGCAGCCTGCTCCGTCCACCTGACACTGTGCCAATGACAGAAGAAGAACCAGGTGAGCTAAATCCAGACACTCCCTCCTCGAAGGCAGTTACTCACGCACAGGGCCATGATGACAGGAGTGGCATGGCTCAGCCCCAGACTAGAACTGTCTAATTTATGTATGAGTAAGATTCTCACACTGAAGTGATTCAAATTACAGCCTGACTGCTTAACTCCCACCAGATGTGTAACTCATGGTAACAAGGAGGCCTGTGTACAGTCCCCTCCTACTGATTTAAAATACAGCGAGAGGGAATTGGCTATCATTGTAAAAGTCACAGGGCTACACACGGTTACGTGGGTGACTGATGTAATTGCTACTGCAGCAGCAAAACATTAAACTCCTGTCAGTAAGGCTTCAAATCTTCATTCGCTCTTGACCAAAGCATAATAGATGCATACAAACACATTTCTGAATTGCAGAGGTGACAACCAATTCATACATAAACATTGCAATTAAGACGCCTGTCTAATGTTCCAATCATACCTATAGTGCACTTTTCTGCCATAGCTCACAACAAAACCACCTCATGATTATTCAGTTTGAAAGGGAGGTCACCTTTAATTAGCTATAATTAAGAGAGGATATGGTAAAATAAATTATACTGCAAATGTACTCATTCTTAACATATAGGCTAGAATATATGTAAAAGTGCTGTGAAATTGAACAATGACCACATTAGTTTATTGCATAAATGTGAGGTGGCAACTTGTTGGAACACTGCTAGAGTTGTAGATGTATCTAATGGTACTAACTTCCTCCCTTGCCGCTCTTCTCCATGCGGTACTGGTAAATGTGCAGAGTGAATAGCATGTGGGAGTTGCGTCGCTCCTCCTCCTCCACGTTTGGTCTGCTGGTGCTGCGTGCGGCGATGGCCGCATCTAGAAGGAGGGCAGCTTTCTCAGCCGTCGGAGCACGTAGCTCACTCTGATTTTGGAGCTGTGGGGGGGGGGGGGTGAGGAGACAGAGAACAGGGTTGGGGTGAGCAACTGAGACCACATAGGGCTAGAGAAAGATGACAGATGTGAAAAGGATACTGGGGAAGAGCAAAGAGAAAGAAAGGGGAGCCAGTTAATTGGACCCCGGCACACATTTCTTGCCCATTAGATTTGGTCTCGGGGGCGATTAAAACAACAGATATGCACACAGAGGGAGGAGGATTAGGAGAGGTCATGGTGGAGCAGGAGGCAGGGGCACTTTCCTCTGCATGGATGTGACGATGGTGGTGGTGACATACAGAAAGAGGAGGGGAAAAGGAGGAGGTAGAAGAGAGAAAGAAGGCGGGGGGCATCATGAAAGGGAGCCCACACGTGGCTGTTGAGAGGAAGAGCATGAAGGTGCTTCACAGAACTGCACAGCCTTTGAAGTCAGAGTCCATACAGATCCCCAAAAAACAACATCTGACGGCAACACCTGTGAGTGCCTTCAAACCTACAGTCTTTCACCATCCCCCAATAACACTTCTATTGTGCTGTAGAGGGCTAGCGCTAACACACGGGTAATAGATGCTGATGGATGCTGACATGAGAGTCAGTATAAAGGTAAGAAGAAAGCCATCAATACCACAGATGGGCCTGGTGGAAATATAAAACCAGGATTTGAGAGGCAGGTGGGATAGAGCGAGGCGGACTGGGAAGTCCTGAGAGATAGAAAACATACACACACATTCACTCACAAGAAAAAGTCAAACATCTTTGAGAGAGGAAGAGGTAGATCAATACTCAGACAGACTAAGACTGTATAAATCACAGAGAATGAAAGGATAAGCGAACAAAGAGAGTGGAGAGGTGGAATGCTCCTCACCTGAGTGCCACAGATGGGATCCTCTCTCAGGTGGATGCCAGGGGACTGGCCCTCCTGCAGGCTGCCGGTGGACACCTCAGACAGCAAGTCCTTAAGCTCCTCATCTTTCCCAAAGATTTCCACCGCAGACACTCGGACAGAGAAACGCGTGCCCGTCTTCTCCTTGCGCTCATTGATGAGCTTGAAGAGCCAGGAAATGGCACAGGGCACAATGCCTAGGCTCTGAGTGGAGCTGTCTTTGCCAATCATGGTGTATGTCTTGCCTGGGGACGTGTGAAAGAGAGAGGGGGATGGAAATGGAAATATTGCCTTGTGTCGGAAAGCTAGCTCCACTCACTGTATGTTCAAACTAAAATTAAATAAATAAATCTTTCATCACGCTGTCTGGAAAGGGCAGAAAGTTGATAGAAAAGACATTGACTTTGATATTTTCTGAGGTTTATTGTGTTTAACCACTGCTGATTAAAAAAAAAAAAATCCAGTACATGCAAAATAAAAATACCCTACTCTAAGGACCCATTCCAGAGTAATTCCATGGAGAATTATACCTGGTAGAAACAGCAGCATGAGGAGAGCAAGCCCTTTAGCCTAAGAGCACTGCCCAGGCCAATTACTAAGATTTTAATTACAGACTGAGCCCTGAAGCTTGGATGCAACACTTTACCCCCCTCACCTCCACCCCAGACTCACTACCCATTCCTTTTCCTTCAATCTCACATTCCTTGACTCACCCCGGTGCACCGCTAAGCCAATTGTGGACATCAAGTGCAGCTAACAAAGGGCAATGAGAGTTTTCTTCAGCTAACAAAGGCTCTTGTCTAATCTCTCGCCAGTGGAGGAGCTTACCGAGCTTGACTTGGCCGAAGCAGAAGATGCAGCCGTCTGCACCGTTCACCACAGACTGGATGACCTCAGCTACTGTCCCTGAGCACACCTCAGCCTGTGAAAAGCACACAGAGACAGACCCCTCACAGTCAATTTACAATTCAGCCACATCCAAGAAATACAGTCAAAAAGGCATACTGAGAACAATTGAATCCAAACGATATCCTATAAACTAAATAGTTATTTGGCATTGGTTACACCCAAATCACATTAATGGTTTCAGTATTTTTTGTCACTCAGAAGTGTGTGGTTGTTTATGTGTGCCCCAACGTGTGGCTCGTTTTTGCAATCTGTTTCAGCATGGGTCCTCTGGGGCAAGGCTTCTGCAGCAGAGGCCCCTTCCCATACATCACACTGCAAACAAGGCACCTAACAGCAGAACAGCTTGCTGTTACTGTTAGCCACCAGCAGTGCTGTCCCAGCGGCACAATCTAGCAGCTTGGCTTCAGCTTGCAGCAGCAACATTTAGGCTTTAGCTATCAGCGGCTTACTTAGGAAAATACTTGCTCCAAGTAGGTGGTATGATAGAAGATCTAAGGCTCTCATCACTACAGAGACACAATACTCTCACATCTGCTCTCTTAGCTATTTAGAGTTTACTGCACCACGGGGAAATGCATACAATACTTGACCTCAGATTTTTTTTAGCAAACTTGTGACATAGATCCAATCATTCCATTAAAAGTCTATAGTGTTTGTTTTAAGATGTGGAGAGAGCAAAACTGGTCTACTCCCAAGTCAGCATATAGTAAACATGTATCTGACCTTTGTCTTTGATCTCGGTGGGTATGCCTGCTGTGGGCTGCAGAGTGCTGAGGTTAGATATAGCTGTTCTATGAAAGGAGAGGTAAGATATAACTGGAGTGGATTCAAATCATTCCCCAGAGGGCTTAAAATGCCCAGCTGTTTGGCCCACACTGGTAAGAATGCCCTCTGACCCAAGACAGGCATTTTTTCTCTAAGCCCCTGGGCACACCCTGCCAGCATGAAGACATCCCTTTGCCCTTGAGAGGCTGAATTCCCACACGACACCATAAAAAAAAAAACACATGCGTACACACACAGACACACATGTAGTACACATTCCCTGCCGGCCCTTACTTGTGAGGCATCCTGGGTAAAAACAGCATCGAAGGCGAATATCTTTGGGACCGCCACAGTGGCGGATCTCCTGTGTCCTGAACTGGAGTGTGGGCTGGACGCGGGGTCGTAGAGGGTCAGCTGCTTCTTCCTGCTGTCCACTTTCAAGAAGGACTGAGACTCGGAGGAGTCTGCAGTCTCCAGAGATGGACAGATACGCATCATCACTTTCACCTAAACCACAGAGTGAGACAGATAGGCAACAACAAAAAAGGAAATAAAAGGGTGGATTAGAAAGTGAGCAAGCATAAAACGTGAAAATGGACTCAGCTGAGAGATGTAAAAATTCATTTTTTCAGGTTCAGCACAGAGGAGGAAAAAATCACAGGCTAAGCTTAACATCTTTTTCTTACAATGCACTAGCAGATGAAAGAAAAGAAATGTAAGTTAGGCATTCTGAAATTATAGGTTATAGGTACCCAAACTGAGAGCATGGCTCAGCCTTTGTGCATTAACATCACATCCACTATGTCAGAGTTGATGGACATCGATGGTTGCCATGGAAACACTCAGTCTCACATTGACTGATGAACCTGATGGGTCAACACATTGTCTAATGGTGTCAGTGAAAGGCATCAAGGTGTGTATTAAAAGTCACAGCAGAAAATTGTGGAAATTAATGTGTGAGGCGCCACGCTGGGGGATTATCCCTCGAGCGGGGTTGTTTTTCTGGACTAGGAGCAGTTCACCAGCATGGGAGTGCAGGAGCATATGGCCCCCCCTCTTATCCCTCCTACACACTATTCCTACTTCACCTCTCCCTCCCCTCTGTTGCCTGGAAAATGGCAGCTCCCCATTAAGAAGCTTGAAACCCACCCTGTTGCATTCTGGGGCTTGACATTCATGAATTGAGCTAACAGTGTTAACGCATTCCACAGGTCACGGGAAAGCTCATCATGCCTGCATGGTACGACGCTAAAAAGGATGATGGCTTATATCTAAAGGTGTTGATTCGGCACTGCTCTTACAAGCCCATTCGTGTCTTACGTCATTGCCATGGTTACAGGAGTGAGGTAATTCTGCCAGTTGTGTATAGTGGCACAAGTACATAAAGATTTCACCATTCCCTGCCTCTACCATGCTGTGTAGATGTACTGCGTGTGGTTTGTGTGGGTGTGGTCGTGCTTGTGCATGTCAGGCTACATGATACCCCCTACATTGCAATCACCTTCTTTTGTAATTCTGACAACTCTATATGGCCTTACAATCTGATGGTCAGAAATACACCTCTACTACAGTATATCTCCAAAGCCACTGCGGTAACATATCTGTGACTGACAGGAGACATAAACGGCTCTTGGGATATGTATAGCAGTCTTTGGAGTCCCTGTCAGCTCTCTGAGTGTTTAGTGTTACACCTAGCATTATATCAACTGAACGGTTTCTATATCCTACAGTAGTATAGGAAACTCAATCCTGAGCCATTTCAAAGCTTCTTGAAAAAGGTGCCTATGATGCCTCTCCGGCATTGAAATAAAAACCTTCAAATATAGCTAACTCGGGTTGCTAACTCCCTTCCCTTTTTGACAGAGGACTGTTTCACTCAGCCTGCAATTCATGCCTACACAAAAGGCCCATTCTTCCCACGACTAGTATATAAATATTGCTACAGACTCAGGCTCCAGCACTCTGAAACAATGACACTGGAAATCCCTTTCTTTCAGTTAGTGAATTCATCTTGCATTCTGCAGGCCAAGTGCAAACTCTCTTTATACTCCACAGGGGGCTGTTATCATGACTGACGTGTGCATATGTTGAGTAAATTACATTTGCTATGACCTTTAAACTGGGCTTCCAAATATGACTGCTGGGTCTCTGTCTACCAGACAGAGGCTAGCAGGCGAGGTAATGTCTCAGTTGTATTTATGCTGGCAGAGATCAGATACTGAAGGCCACAGAGGATTGCTACAGCCTTTTCACACCTCGGACTTAGTGCTAATGGCCCTGTTTCCCTGCCCCTTGATCCCCCACAAAATCCATTAGTGTGGCATGACATTCCTCCATCCACTCAACTGTCGATGCTTGAAAGAACTGTGTCTAGGTCAAAAGTGGAAGAGTGGAAGTGACTTGCATACGTTTGATGGAAACAGGACATTCACTGAAGAATATGAAACAGACACAGGCAAAATCAAAACCGTGTAAGTTACTGAAAATGTCATCGCAACTGTGATTTCACAAACGAAAGAGAGACAGAGACAAATAATCAAAGAAAGCACATTGATCATTTTGTTTTACTATAAGAAAACCTGGTCTGATGAACTTGGAACTTGGCTTGGAACAATGTCATATATCTTGATTTCCCCTTTAAAGCCAGGGCCCTTTGGCTGTACGGATGTATAGTATACCTCAGGTGTGGGCTTGAGGAGGCTTGTTAATAAAAGTTTTTTTTTTTTATGAAGTCCTTGTGTCAATGGGAGATTTACAATATGTGTCAAAGTCTCAACCGTCTGGATACCTGGCAACAGAAGCGAGCATTTCCTATCCAGGTGGGATCTAATCTTGTTAGGGGACTTCTTCTGCTTTAGAAATTCAGGACGCCAGCTCAGACAAACAATAGCCAATAAACCACAAAGGAAGAGCGATGTGTTTATACAGCTTTGTTTAATGATCGTCCTATTGCTGCCAGCCTGACTTTCATCATCGTGGTCTGTTCCTAAAATGGAGTTAGAAATCCTGCTGTTAAACGTGACCGCAGATGTGTGGATTATAGTTTTTGCTGTCTTTCTGTATTCAGACAGAGGAATTCTGGTCTCACAAACTGCATGAATTCATGACATTCCAGGAGGCTTATGACTCCTGACTAGATCTGCATGGACTGGACCAGACGGCACGGTGCCTGTGGACCAGTGTGTCGCCCCCCCTGTATTATACCCCTCAAATAGGGGCCTGTGTGTATCTGTATGCATGTGTGTATGTGTGGTTGTATAGGGTGGGGGGTTATGAGGGCTTAACATGAGCGGAGTCTGTATATATCTGTACTTTGCAAGCATTAAATCATGCATCCAGCTTTGAGTATACTGATCCGCTCTCACCTTTCCCATCCCTGGGTTCTCTTTCACTTTGGACACGGCTCGGAGTAGGCATGGCGGGGCAGGGGGCGGCAAGACCTGCAGGATGCCGCTGAAGTTGGTGGGGTAAATGGAGGGCTCCTGTGGATGGAGCAGTGAGGGCTGGTGCTTCTTCCGCTTGGAGGACAGATTCAGCTTCTGAGCTGCCCTGGGAAGGGAAATAAATAAGGTTGAAGCTAAACTTAGAACACCACCATTCTATACAATTTATACATAAGCAAATAAAAAATGTTATGCTCAGGTGATGTTTTCTGCAAATCCATAAAACCGATTGCCAGGCAGGGCTCCAAATATAGGCTGCCATAGCAGAAACACAAAACAATTGTCATAGACATGACAGGTGAGGACTGCTGAAACACTGCCCTCTGGGATTTACTATAACTATCTCTATTACTTAAGCTAAGCAATTATGACGGAGTATGTTCACCCATCATTCAAGTCAAAGCTGAAGCGTTGGGAGTTTTGATAATTTACATTAGACTAGCAGGCCAGCACCAGCAGCTGAGAGGCAGGTACAGTAGGTAAACCCAACTGTCTTCTTTACTTTATTAGACAAATGTCTGCCTGAGCAGAACCCTCTGCTGTAACTGAATCCAGCTTTTGACAGTCCTCTAATTAAAATCCACTGTCATCCTGGCCTCTTGTCTCCCAGACTCAGCACTGAGGAGACATAGATTGGACACAGGGCCAACTGAGTCGTGCACATACACTCCTTTCTGTCTAAACGCCTTCATCTCAAAGGACAGCACCAATATGTCTGCATGGTCTGCAGGGAATCTGGCCAGACTTTTGAGTGGTTCCAGGTATGGCCTCGCCCTGGATCAGCTAACACCGTTCCTCAGCTGGAAATTCAAGGTCAGGGAGGAAAGTAATACTCCGAGGAAATTCAAATGCACTCAAATGGTTTTTACTCAAGCAGTCGGATTTCAGAGCAATGCAGGGAAGACAAAGACGCGATTGTCAACACGAAGGAAAGAGTGGGATGGGGAATGAAATCAAATTGGAGTGAGAGATTAAAAGATGAGAAATCTGCAGAGCAAGGGATTTTAGGAGAAATGAAAGAAGCAGAGCATGTGAAAGAGCAAAAAAGGGCAGAACCATGTGTGTCCTGGTGAGCAGCAGTTTCCTAATAGGCCAGCATGAGCTCATTAGTCCTCCTCTGGGCTCCTTCGGACAGGACTGGGTAGGCTCCTGCCAAAATCACAACCCCCCCCCCCACCTCCCTACCATTCTCTCTTCCTGCGTCCCAGTGACAACCGACCCCCCTCCTCTCCTCAACACTCCCCCTCTCCACTGTACGCCCCCTGCAGCGACAGCCCAAGAGCACAATCAGGGAACACACTGCTGGCTGATGGAATAATTATTGCATCCAAGAAGGCTACAGGAGATGGCTCTCCCCAGGGAGCTGCCTATGTGTGATAGCATGTGAGACGGATCGTGTGACTGAAAAAAAATTGATGAATAGATGAATGTGAGATGGAGAGAAAGAAACGGGAAACTACATCAGAGTACACGTGGCCGTGTGCGACTACATGTGTGTGTGTGTGTGTGTGTGTGTGTGTGTGTGTGTGTGTGTGTGTGTAGGCTGGTGAGTATGTTTATGCGCATTTATGAGAGGTATCTGCAGCACATTCATTCAAGATAAATGTACCCTGTCTCTCTGTCTCTGTCTCTCGCTCCCTCTCTCTCACCTCATTCTGTCTCTTTCCTCTTTCAGCAAAGAGATAAATCAAGCATCAGGACTCACCATGAAGGGAAAAAGGACTTATACTGATTCCTAATTGTCTTGACCAGTGAGGAGTGCTCACAAGCTAAAGCTGAGCTTGTAACCTTCATGCTGCACAATGACGATCGGTGCACGTGTGTTTTTTGCACCACAACCACATGCACACAGAGAAATTAATTGCTTGTCACTTTCTCTCTCTATCTCTCCCTCTTTCTCTCTTCCCCTCGCTGCCTTGTACAACTGTATGATCAGTCGATGGAAAATAGGCGGTGAGGAGAGGCTCAGATTTCTTCGCCCACAACAGCTTGTCCACCTGTTCACTCCCAATCTCCATGCTAATGATGCTGTTTCCCTACACAACTTGGTCTTAAACGCTCAAAGGAGAAACTGCACCACTGACATTAGTCAGTTTTAAGTTTGAACAAAATATTCACACACTGTATATTCTCTTTTGAGTGCTATACAAACTGAAGCTCAGGTTGGTTTCAACATGCATCAGTAAAGAAAATGCTGCAATGGTGTACTTACAGCTCTTTCCAATCCATTATCTGGTTTATGCTTATAGTCAAAAAACAGACAACTGATAGAGTTCAACTTTGCGGTCCATGTCTGTGTTGTCACTGTTCTCCATTACTTGCACATTTGATATGCCGGCACAGTCGCCGAGAACAGAGCGAGGCGGGGCTGCTCAATAGTTGGGGCACAGGGGTCCTCTTTGCTCCGATCGCAATCATCGAAGTTCCGCTTGATTTCACAGAGGTTTGTAAGAAGCTGAGGGGGCGAAGGGAGAACCATGAGGAGGAGGCGTGGGCGCCATAGTAACTAAATGGAACAAGCGGCAGGTGGGGCAGGGTGGAGATGGGCAGACAGAATGAATATCCTGTAGGAGGTTCACAGTGAGGGGTGCAGGTCTAGAGAGCTTTGTAGCAGGAGGTAAGAAGGTCAGGATGAGGAGGCGCACCTCCTCTGTTGATACGCCACTAAAGCCCCTCTAACTCTTTCCATGCCTCTTCCATCAGAAAAAGTTCAGCGTCATTTCAGAGATTCAAAAAACAACAGCTTGCTCATCAACTCAGTTTCTGCTTCTTCTTTCACATCCCATTCTGCATTCATCCCACAGGCTGCATGGTTGTCTCCAATCCACTGTGGTGTGTCTGCTGTGAGTGGCTTCAGGTCCTGATGCCCAGGTCCTTCCCAGAGTCTCTGCTGCTTACAGGCAGGAGGAGGGGGAAGAGAATCAGCACGCTTGGCTAGGCTGGAAGATTTCCTTGGGTGGCTGAGAATGAGGAGAATTCCTACTCCTGTTCCACCTCTCGGTCCTTCTCCTGCTATCGGTGAAATGCTGGCAGCTGTCCTGCCGTGTCTCTCTCTCCCTGCCTCTCTCTCTCTGTCTCTTTCTCATACTCACACACACTCCCTCCTCTCTCCCTGCCGCCCTCCTCTCCTCTCTCTCTCTCTCTCTCTCTCTCTCTTTCTTTCCTCAGCCCAGCCCCTTTTCCCTTCGACTGCCAGACGAGGTGTCAGCGCTCGATCACTGGCTGCTCGCGGCGCAATTTGCAAGTATTCTCTTTCTCTCCACACACACACACACACACACACACACACACACACACACACACACACACACACACACACACACACACACACACACACATACACACACGTATGCCCCCCACCACACGTCACATGAATACTTAATGCATACAGGAGCCTTCTCTTCTTTTAGGGTCCCACACTTCAAACAGATTTGGTTATTATGCCTACAGTGCATGCATGAATGAGCACGAGTGTGTATGTGTGTTTGTGTGGCTAGAGAGTGCACACTTGTATGCACATTTGTATTTTTTGCCTTGTTGAAGGATGTAATTAGCCAGATGAATGAGAGTGTTATTAATTATAAGGAGTGACACACAGATAAGGAAGGATATACTTAAGAGCAGAAAGATGGATTGCCTGAATGAGCGATGCTCCAACTCAATTGGAAAGCTAAGAGAGATTAAAAAAAGAGTGAGAGCAAGGCAGAGAGGAGGAGAGGACAAACGATGAACAGATGACATCTAAGAAGGGCAGATTTATGCAGGCCAGTGAGAAAGAGTGCAACCAGTCAAGGGTAAAAAGGGGAATGAAAGCATGTGAGTGGGCGAGCGCCGGGGTGAGAGTACCCTGTATTCCCTGGGCTGCCAATTTAACAGTAAGCCCTCTCAGCCCCCGAACCAGCCAGCCTTGTTTGAAAGGCTGCTGCTTTGGCTGCAGAGTGCCTACTACAACATATCGGCAGACAGAGTGGGTGTGAGACTTGCCAGATGAAAGTACATTCAACACAAACCCACACCAAGCTCTCTCTGCCTCTCTCCCTCTGACACAGTGCCCCTTTTATGAACTCTGCTGGATTAAATTTTGGAAGCAAAAAAATAAAAGCTGGAAAATAAAACCCCACCACTGCCTACCTATTGCAGAGTATACTGTAGTAATGAAGCTGTTTGATATATGGCATAACCTTTATCTTCCTCCTCGCCACAGCACGCTTACCTCTGCTTTTCTGCAGTGTGTCTGAATTAATTTGCCTGAGGTGGGCTTATTTTAAAGAGCAACAACCGTCTCCTGAAGCTTTGCCACGTGCTACTTTTACATTGAATCCCTTTGAACCGTGACTGGCATCAGTTGATGAGTAGGACACAATACTAATGTGGACATTGGTCACCCTGTAACCGGTCATTATTCTCACGCTCATTGCTACTACCCTTATTGTGATTTCAAGTGTTATAGATCAAAATTATGTAAAAATATGAAACAGCCACAAATTGGAAGTGTCCTGATAGTCTTTCAGCTCCATCACTGTCTCCTTATGAACAGACCTCAGGGACAGATAATGATTTTAATATATATAAATGAGTAAAAGTAAAACAGATGTAAAATCAAAGATCGTTTGGAATAAAAGGTCTCCTGGTGTCTTTGTTCAAGTAAGGATATCTAGATTTCGTCCTTCCCTATAAAAGGGACTGACAGTGAGTGAGGAGGAGAGGATGTCAATGACTGGAGAACAGAAGCTGTGTTTGCCCGCTGCGTTCAAAGCCTCACTTTGGGCTGCTGTCAATAATCTCTCCAGCCCTCTTTTCAAGCCTTTTCAAATTAACAAGAAAAATTCCTCTGCCCAAGAGAATTGTTAGCTGGCACATCCATTAGCTTGTTTGTGCAGATTTGTCTCTGTTCTCCAGGCCAGCTTCACACCTCTTTAGGTAGCCCCTTTCTTTGGCTAATTACCATGTTTGCCACATTTACTATCCTTGACATTTCCTTTCTGTGATTCTCCTTTTTTCCCTCCGCAGACAAGATAAGGCTGCTCTGGCCATTCATGCAGGGATCAGATCACTGGTTCTGATATCACAGTGAGTCTGCTCACACTGCTGCTGATTAGCAGGTCGGCATAGCTCTTCATGAATGGAGATGGGAATACTGGGCTCCAGTCAGCCTCGACACCATGCAACGATAATGACTACAGCACAATGAGTCAGGCTCACTCCTTTGCTGCTGACATTCAGAATTTATCCTGGACTCAGTAGTAGAGACATTTGTGAGATTTTTAGAGTGGATATAGGTGCATGAAGCCATGTTGTCGGGTGCTGGAGACACTGCTCAGCCCAAAATGCCATATCAGCAGATGGTCATGATTGATTGGGCTGGATGTGTGTCGGTCTATCAGGTGAGGTGCTTTGTTTTTAAGTCATAAGATAATCAATAGAAAACCTCCCCAGAGCTAAAATCAGTACACACTGTCTTATTGATGGGCTGCCCTTGACACGATCAAACAGCCCTGTGCCCCAAAGGTGTGGGGGATAACATAAATCTACAACCTGAGCTGTTAGAGATATACAGACTTAGTTCAGTTAAAGCAAGAGCATCAGACTATTCAGCCTCCACAGTGCAGACAGACATTACTGCCTGATTTGCCAAATTTGGTTTGGATTAAAACAAATCTGCATCTCTGTGCTGGACTCAATGACCACAATCCCAGGTCACCTGCAGCCTTCTTCAGTGGTGATAAAGTGACCATGACATCAGCCTGTGAACACACACAGATTCATGTGGCGCACAGACCGGGGGAGATGATGTCATACTCTGCCAACCAGCCCTGGCAGCAAGAAGGCCCACCCAGGCAAGATTTACTAGCGAAGTCAGGATGCCGATCATTAAGTATGAGACGTATGCTTCCTCACCATAAAACGCTTTTTCTTAGAGTCAACCTTTGTAGCTGTATCTAAATGGGTCAGTACAGATGGTTTGCTGTGTGAGTCTGTCTGAGTGTCAGCATCCACCAGATTTATGGCCATTCATGTATAAATATATGCATTACCCCAACACTAAAAACTCAGGGGGTCACATAGGGTGGGTTCTTAAAATAACCAAAGAAATATGCGGATTCAGGTTACCTGAGACACAGCATTAGGCACATGGGGACAATAACAGAGGCACAGGCTGTTGAATGTATGACAAAGCTGATCCGAGCCTCCTGTGTGGCGCTGGGGTTTAGTCTGGTAATGAGCCTGTCTCCTTTCTAAAGTCCCCCTGCAATCAAGGGACCACTGGTATAAACATTAATTTTTTTCACTTCCTCTCCCTTATCCTAAATCACTCAAAACAAAAAATATGCACGCCGCTAAAACATTTGAACACGGTTCAACAAATGTTAATTGTAGCAAATATTTGCAATTTTACTTCACAGAAGCTGCTAAAAAGGTGCCCACCTGGAGCTAGAGAAACAGACATTCCCCCTTTCGTGCAGTCTGGTTATCTTATCGTTCAGAATACCATCAACCGAAACCCAGATCTCTCCAGTCACTTTTGAAAAATGTGTTTCCTCTCTCCTTCGGCAGCCCAAGATACATTAAAATGGAAAAAAGAACCAACAGGCTTATCTGGCTGTCAGTTTAATCTTATCAATCCAAAGCTCTGAAGCTTCAACTGACTGCCAGCCTGTTTCCTCCTGCTTGGCTGTTTTAATGGAAGTCTGAACGTAGAGCTCCTCTCTCCTGTGTCGGTTTACACAACAGCAGTTTGCAGAAAGTTGCAAAACACCTCCAGGCTAGGATTTATACACTTCCTATAAATCCTCAGAAATAGATAAACTGATCCCAGTTAAGCCAGACAGCAATGAATGTGATGTCCAGTTAGCTGAACAATATCAGGATATTCAAACACATTGGTCCAAGGCCTTTTAGAAAATCTCTTTGTTCCAACAAGGTGTTCAACAAGCCTTTTGTTCCTGCACAGTCTGGCCTTGGACACAGAATACCAAATGGGGCATCATTTGTGTGCTGACTGCCCAAGGCTGCGCGCACATCTTCACTAAACCAATCCCCGGCCAATTAGGTAAGGCCAAATGCATTCATGTAACATCTGTGAATACAATGTGTTGTCATAGAAAAGGAAAATATTCCCCACTGATGTCGCCATGTGTAACTGACTTGTAATATTCATGTCATAATGCAGATTCAAAGAGCTCTTCTGTCAGAGCAAGAGACAAACACGCAGCTTTGCGTAAATAAAATCCTAAATTCTCTTTTGAATCGGTGTGTGGACTGAGGTGGAAAACGAGGGATTAGGGCATCCTCTGGAGAATAGCTTGAATAACGGGGGATCATTTGAAACACAAGGAAGAAAGAGAGTGAGTGCAAGTGGGGAACATGGAAGAAAGCATTGCAGAGGCGATGAAAAAAACATAAATTACAGATCACTGTGATGGAATAGAAGAAGAAATCCCCAAATACAGTCAGCAAGAGGAAGGAGGACGAGAGACAGAAAGAAAGAGGCAGCGAGACAGGGAGCAGCAGAGTGTTCAGCCAAGTCCCTTCTTCGATCAGTGGGCCTGGCTCTGTGCCAGTGAGACGCTGTCCATGAGGAGGTAAATCATTTTCTGCCTGAGAAGGAAACAGGAAAAAATGAGCGTTGGGGCTATGCCACAGCCAGCTTGGAATTGCTTTATTCCCAAAGATGGGAATCCCCAGTCGGCCAAGAATAAATGGAACAGTTGGCGCCAAAATGTGAAAAAACTCATCAATATTCAAGAAAACCTAGTTTGGTCCTACAGTACATCAGAGTAAACAACACTAGATTTAAACACTGGCTTGTATCAACACAAAGGTAAAAGCAACTTCTTAATTAATTGTACTCTGATTGTGTTGTAAAATATAAAAGGAACTACATTAAGCAGATTCATCTTCTGTCCATTTGGACATCAGATCAACAAGAGAAGGCTCATGCCAACAGATTCTCACCTCCCAAAGGACTGTGCAAACACAGTGCTCTGCGCCAAGGTTAAACCCTTAATGATGGAGGAGGGAATATCTTTGGTGCAATAATGCTCTGCAGGAGTGTGTGACAAGCCCTTCTTGTGGTAACACTGACATCCTGTGTTTTCTGTGTTTAATGCTCTGCCTATAAAGCACTGTGTCTCCAGACACCCTACACAGTTACACACCCACCAATCCCACCATCCCCACACTGAAAGGCCACAAAGCTCTCTTGCCAAGTTAGGGGCTTAAGCAGGGCTTAAGATAAGCAAATGATGGAAATTTAAAGAAAAAAGTCAGGGGCTATAATTCTATTTACAGTTCATTTTATTGTTCTTCCTAGCATTCAGGATCACATCTTGCTATTATGGCCTTAACTAGCTTGAACATTAGGCCATGAAGAGGTGAACAAAGCACATGGCATTAGCTCTACAGGACCCATTTGTCAGTCAATGAGATAAAGGGGCCAATTTAAGGCCCCTAGAGGAAAGAATTGGAGATACCGGCAATGAGAGTCAAAAGCTCCGCGAAAGAAAGTCTCAAGCAATTTACCCTAACTTGTTTACAAGAGGCTTCCAAAAAACTGCAGCTTTGGATGCGAGCGAGGAAAGTGCGCAGCTATTACGTCAAAATGTGTTCAGGCAGCAAAAAATAAAAGTCTTGGAAGAAAATTCACTTTTCAGCTGATGGGTGACAGATGATAATGAAGAGATGTTCTTCCCTGCTCTGCAGACTGCAGCCTCCCCACCCCTGGCACTGCTGACAAAGATTAACAGCTGCTTTCATCTCTTTCAGTGCATTTTTGCTCCTCAGACACTGCTCCAGGTATTCTGCTACACTCTTCTCTCCAAGGCTGCAATAACTGGAATAACTTCACACTCTTAATACACACGTTGAACTCCAATTCACCCGCCATCCCACCCACACCTTGCCTTGAAAACCTTTGGAAGGCTGTTCTGCTCAGGGCATGCAGAGAAAAACTCTAGGCATCAAGTCATCGCTGACTGACCTGCGTTTCCCTTTCCGTCTCCTGTTCTGTACATCACGCAGTGGAGGCAGGATATTTGATATACAAGACACAAATTCAATTCAATTTAATTTATAGTGTCAAATCATAACAGAAGTTATCTCAGGACACTTTACATATAGAGTAGGTCTTGACCACACTATAATTTACAGAGACCCAACAATTCCTCCCAAAAGCAAGCATTTGGTGTGAACTATCAGGACTGAGGAATGGAATAAAGACTATTACAAACATGTCCCATTCGAATAAAACATATATTTTCCTCTTAGATCAATACAGTACATAACACCATATCAGAATGGAGGATAACTGAAGAGAATGAAGAGTGTGGGAGCGACAGACAGCCAGACTGAAAGGAAGAAAGCCAACATACTTTTGCTCCACTTCTTTACTTCATTAATCACTTGCTGCCAGGGTGAGACACCTAGTGATTATTTATTTGCACTTCTCCACACAGAGGCTATCACAACAAACAGGCCCGCAGGCTGCTGAGAACATTTGGGAGTGATTAATCAGTGGGCCGTCCGGAGAGACAGAACACAGGGGGAGGGGATTTCTAACATGTGTTTCTTAATCTTTCATCTATATTCAAGTCAATAGGCAACCTCACAAAAACTTGAGGGCGTCCAAGTCAGGTGAAATGAGCTGTACGGTCAGGAAGATGGCTATGATAGCAGATCTGGGAATAGAAGATGAAGTGACATGTCTTTGCATATAAGGAAGAAATTATTATTTGGATCAATAAACACATAACAGATGTATATAGAAAAGGGAATTACTAATCTCACTGCATGGGGAAATGTGTCCCTGAGAACAGCCGCTTAGACGTTAGTGACTACAACCGCATTATTCAAGTTAACCAGTTTATCCTGTATCACACACTCATAAAGTCAACCACAGGAATAACACACAGCAACACTCACTGGGCCACATAGAGCGTATGGGGATAATGGGATTTTTAGCACACTGCAGCTGGCTCTCACGTGCCGGGTCATGAACCGATTACAGGCTATAATCCTTTCCATTCAAGACGTTGGGCATGAGGAAAGCAGCAACAGAAACAGAGGAGAGTTTTATACAACCGTTTTGCATGTGTCCGAAAAGAAAAGGTCAAGTGCATAATATCCTACACAATAACTTGTAATCTTTATTAATTCTCTACTAAGAAGTACATTGTGGTACAAATATGATGTGGAATATGTGCTAGAAGCACTGATTTCCTCGTGTCTTGATGTGGATTATTATGTATTTATTGCACCAGTCTACAGTGAAGCCAAAGGTTAATTTTAAACATTTGCAGATAATAAACTCTGTCAACAATATACAGCATGTTTCATCTGTCTCATCAGTCCCCTAATTCCATGGTTTTAATTCCCCACAGTTGCCATTGGGCTTTCTGAACTATTTCAATCCCCCAGCAGCAAACTACCTCTTGATAAGATTTTAGATTAAAAAAAGAAGACAGTGGGATGATGGTGAAACGTTTCAGCACAACAGGCTGTGGGTGATGATGAGGTAAACGCTAAACCACCTGTCCTGACAATGGCCTTATCCTCAGTGGTAATCTGAGCTCCATCCATAAAAACTGGGCCCTTCCCATTGACAAACAGAAGGATAGGGGTGCTGTGTCTGAAAAAATTAACTACTAGTGTTTGGGGAAATCAACCTACAACCACTGATTAGGCAGCTATTAGTTATTCATGTTAAATAGAGGCCATGGTGAGGCTGAGCATTTAGGAGCAGTGATGCCTAAAAAGCCCCACCAGGAGCCATCTTTGTTTCTCTGGATTGTAAGACATAAAGGCAGCTCATGGGAGCAGAGGCCACGGGCTCTATTCTGCATCTGCACACAATAGGTCATAACATTTCCTAACGTGTATTCCCTGCCACCAGCTATTGCAATTCACTCTCTTATTCCACAACACTCTCGCACTGTGTCTCACCCGGATGTAATGGCAAAGATAATGGACTCCATTTGCATGACACCTTTCACTGAGGGACACTAAAGAGGTTTAGATGGCATCCCTCATCGCCCACAGGCCTGATGCATAATATCCATTCAACAGGAAGGGGGGGTTAGAGAATTGAGTCGAACATGATAACTAAACACCAATGTGCTGATCATGGAGCCCTGTGGGCAACTATCAGAGCCGTTATCTAGTTGGGGAATGTCCGACGTGGGAAGGCAAACAGAGCTGCAAATAGATTGACCTGAAGGTGTGACCTCTCCTGCCCACATTCAACTAGTCACACACAACCTAGCCTTTTTGATCACCCTTACCAACATACTAAGAGACAAAGGCAGCCCTATGTAAGGTGGCAAGCCTACAGGATAGAGGTCTGTGCTTCACATCCTCTCATTTCTCCACTTACGAAAGGAATCTGTCAGGAGTGGATGACAGTGCTTCTCTCTCTCCCCCCACAGGGCTTAGTAGACGTGGACCCAGGGTGAATGCACAGGCTTTAGTCAGCGCTTCATCTCTTTGTTTGTCAGTGCCCCCTCCACTGGCCCCCAGCAGGCTATATGAGTGGGCCAGACAGACTTCCTGACTCAGGGATTTATTTGGGGGAACAGGAGAAAGGGCACCGGGGTTATCCCTCACACAGGCTGAGACAAACGCTCTGCTTTTCTTTTCTCTATCACTGGAGCTGTTTGCCATTTATGATGACAGGCACAAGTGGTTCTATGCTGCCTGCCACAACAGTGCCCATCACCCTGGTGCTGCAGGGGCACAGCACTATCAAACCATATTATCATATCCCAGGGAAGTGACAGACCCAAAAAGAGGCAAGGGAATCCACAACAGTGAGAGCGCTACTACAGCTGCGCAGCAAATTCTTCTGAACACCGATTATGTGAAGAGCAACACACAGAATCCAATAATAATTTCTCATGCAATATTCAGTATATACTCCTGTGCAGCATGCAATATATAAGAGCCAACCAGGCTGTCTGGACATGGTCTTTTCTGTAACAATCTTCAATAAAGAGAAGATTAAATCTGTATCGCTATATCAGAAAACAATGTTTGTTACGCGAGAATTGTGGAGGATTATGAGTCAGATGGAGGATGAGAAGGTGCATGAGGGTAGTGGGATGTATCTACCTGCTGTAGATCCCAGAGGCTGCAAGGCCAGGCTGGATCTCCATCAACACCTCCGCCTTGACAGCTCCTGACAGGCCTTGGATAGATTTACACCTGGGCTTATCTACAGGCTGCAGCCCCTTCATGGCCTCAGCTGGTGCTGCCACTGTGTCTGCCGCTGCACAGAGGCAGCCATTAGTCCCATCAGTCTGATTATGGCAGAAAAATGCCAGCTGGTGTTTTATCCAATAGTAAACAAAGACAAATACCACAGAGCAGCTCAACCATCCCAGCTACCACCCACTCAATACTTCTGATGAGCCATTCGCTGCCCTGGGCATGTGTTGCTCAGATTCAACAGATTGATATGAATCAGTTCTCATTTGTCAGGCTCTGGAGGTAGAGGTAGTATTAACATTTCAGCTCCACTGTGGCTGTTTCCTTAAAATGGAGCCAGCATTTCAGCAGTATGTTTTCTGCCATGCTATACATTCTGCTCGCTTTGGTGGAGGAATCCATCTCGCTGTGGCTTGACAACAAAACTATTACCCTCTCACCTCCAGGGAGAAAGAAAGATCAACTCCAACTGCACAAAACGGCAAATTCCACAGAGCGGAAAGGAAAGAGCGACACCGAAAGAAAGAGAGGAAAGAGAGGGAATACAATAGATAACACAGCTCAACAGGCAGAATCAAATACTGACACAGACATGCATTTTGCTGCATGTACAACAACATAACATACAACATAACTTACTTGACTCCCATGGTAGTGAATTCAATATTCTTCTCCACAGGTACAGACCTCCTGCCTCTGATCAGTCCGAGCAAATGACAACATTTACAAGCACATTCGTCCCAGGCAGCTACTGTCCTGCTCTGTATCTTTATCCCTCTACCATGTGGGCCAGACCTACTGTGCTTAGCAGACCCCTCTACTCCACATAATCTGTCCTGCCTATTTGTCAGTGACAGAGACCCCCGCTGTCAATCACAGCACAGTCAACCAAACACAGCACTGTCCTGCCTTGTCTGCTTCAAGCCTCTTTGTACGGATCACCCCTACCATGAAAGAAGTTAGAACTACTGTATTTCCCCCAGCAACACATCCTAGCATCACATTTACAAACAGGATGGACTCAGTGGCCAAGTTCCTCATGGAAACTTCAAACCACAGACAATGGACTTCAGCAAGGCATCCAACATGCGTTGTTGAGAACAAGAACAAGCACTTGTGATCCTGCAGTGCTTCCAATTTGCAACACGCAGGACTCATTATTGGAGAGAAGCTTGTCCCTCTCCCTCTGACTAAATTATAGTCCAGTGGAGTAGAGATGGCCTTTTTCAACTTCCTGATTTCCAATCTCCACTTTTGAAAGAAAAAAATTAGTCACATTTTATTCCCACAAGCTAATGGTTGTTTCTATGGTTACTCAGAGCAGCCATGGGGATGAAGGGCAAAGTGAGTGTTGCTGACACAAAGGCAGGGTCTTGTGTGTGCAGGAGAACAGAGGCTAAATGGCCCTGCTGCCACAATTACAGCGGGATTCCTTCTGCACAATCACAATCATCACTGCACAAACACTCACCTGGGCAGCAGCTGCAGGGCGGCGATGGACGACCATAAAACCACTTCCTCCTGACACTCCTTCAGGGCCGCATTCCAGCAAACAGCTGTCCGCCCTGCCCCTGCAACAGTCCGCCCGCCAGCCTTTGTGCCACCTCCGAAGTCTCTGAATCTCTACCGACTTGTTGTGACTCCAAGGGTCTTATACTCTTCTTTTCATTACCTCCATATATCTTTAGAGTGAGTAAATTATAACTCTCTGGAGTGTGATTAGTGTGAGGGAGCCAAATAAATGAGGGAATGAACTCCCTCCAAACAAACATAAACAAGGGACCAACATCTCATACTGATATGCAGAAATGAGCACGCCGAGAAAAGTAGACAGCAAACTGAGCAGCCGGCTCCTCTCAGCAGTAAGCACTAAGAAATCCCACGTGCCGTGTGGGTAATAAATACACCATCACAATCAGCAGGTGTTAATGGAACAGAAAGATGGGTAGAAGGATCTGCAAGGCAGCAGTTAGCCGCACCGTCTAGCCCCTGTTGTGATCTCCGCCTGGTTTCATTACACAACACTGTGTCAATACACTAATCATATGCTCTGTCACAAGGCAATCAGTGTTTAACGTGCTAGTCAGCTGAACACATGGCTTTAAATTCATTACCCCCACCCCCAGCAACACACACACACACACACACACACACACACACACACACACACACACACACACACCATCCATTGGTCATTACTGACCCTGGGGTCATCTCTTTGCTTTCCACAATTACCAGAGACAGAAAACAGGATGAATTAATGATTCCATAACTGTGATTTCAAAAGTGCCTTAAAAGATACATTCATTGTGTGATCAAAGTTTCTGAAAATAGAAGTATCACAAGATAACAGTTATAGCTGGACTTTGAAGAGAAAGCTCTCCCATGAGCAACAGCACGAGAGAGTGAAATCACATTCTTATTCATCTACAGTACACTGCCTGGCAGGTATAAGGGTTAACGATTCAGATAAGTAATTTGTTCCCTTGAATTAATAACTACAACAATCTGTTATCCCATAAAATATTTTTCAGGGAGGTGAAATTTACAAAGAGTTGCTTTTAACAGACTTAGTATATATATATACATATACACTGAAATGAATGCATTGACTTAATACTAAGATACTAATCTGATGAAAGGAATTCAGTAATTTGTTGCAACAGCTGTTAACCTGTGGTTGCTTCTACCACTGAGTAATCAAAACATTCTGTATGTATGTAGGTTCTTATAACTTAATGCTTTTACCTGACTTTTGAAGGAATTTTAAAGGAAAGTTATTTGACGGCACAATTAAGGAATCCAGGGACACAAATTATTATTCATAGGGGACACATAACTAATTTGTGCACAGAAATGGGACTCTGGCCTGCTGATCGCTGTAGTTGTCAAATCGACATTTATACTAAAATGATTTTTCAACTCAGTAGACATCTTAAATTAAACAAAGGAAATGTTTTTTTTGTAACCAGTTAAACGGTTGACTTATTTTTGCAAGGAAAAATTAAACAATGTTATTGTCTCTCAGCAGCAGACTAGCTAAGGCAGCTAGACTCTAGCTAATTGCATTCTAATTAAAATTTCATCTCTGAGTGGAGTGGTTTTAGTGAATGTCAGACAAGTGTCTAATAAGCCCTATTCACTCCATCGGGGTAGAAACTGCTGTTTGGTTATTCTGCTCCTACATCTTAGACTCTCAGGATTTACACATGCATCCCATTAATTGTATCTTTCGAGAACAAAAAGGAATACTAATCAGATATGAGTTTTCAATCAAGTCTAAAACATAAAGGCGCTACCAACAAAAAACAAAAAAAATCTGTTGATTGATTCAGTTTGTTTTGACTTTTGGGGATTTACATTTCAATCAGCAGTGATTGACAAAACGAAACAAAGAAAACAACAAGAAGACGATGATGATATTGCTGTTGCAGGCAACAGCTGCAGAGGGTCAGGAAACGGGTGTGTGCTTCAAATCAAGCACAGTGCATCTCCACCACCCTTTTCTGTGTATGCAGAATGTGATGCTGTTTAAAACTGGCCCATCGTCATTGTGTTTCCCTGGGCCAAGTAAAACACCACATTCTTGGCAGCAAATTATCTTTGGGATGAAATGAAAGGTGGAACCTTTTACTGTGCTTCCACCTACAGCCCCTCTGCCCCACCAGGACCTGCTTCAGGGAAAAACAAGTCCACCTCCCTCTTTTTCCCTGCACACACTGGCTGGCCAGACATGGCTCTCTATGCTACTCTTTTTGAGCTCAGGTCCAAAGAAAACATGACAACTAATAAATCAGTGTCAGGAATTAACCCTGTCTAGCAGTGGGCCACACCTCACTGTTGTTCAGGTTTACTGTTCTTGTGACAGGAAGTGGTATGCACAGGAAGTTGCATATTTAGTGGAAGATCTGGAATGTCCCCTTAGCTAAATGAGAGGCCTCATGGTCCCACTGATATTCTCTGACCCTGTGAAAGCTGGCAAGACAAACTCCATTTGGGATGCTTGGAGAAAAGCTAAGCTGCACATTGATCCCCCATGGGCTTCCTGTCACACTCCACAAGTCCCTTCACCTCCTGTGGTGCAGAGCTTCAATGGTCCTATGCATCATTCTTAGCCAGCTTCTCTTTCGCCAACATTCATTATGGCGGAGCACTCCTCGGAGAGAAGAGGCAGGGAATGTATGCACTGGCTGGCCTGCCAGGGAATCTATCAATGACAATATAGCACATTGCACCAGCCGTCCACCCGCCTGGAGAGGGTGAAGTATTCCCCGGGGCAACAACAACACCAGAGCCAAGCAGCGCTGAAAAAGCCTCGCTCAATCTGAGAAACACGTGGACCAAATGGTTTCACCGAAAAACTAAATAACTGTCCTGCAAAGCAGCGAAATCTGAAGACCTGTTTTAAGTCGAAGAAGCAAAACAAAGAAAAGAAAAGAACTAAACGTGAAATACCTCAGGACAATACTCGGCTTTAACCTAAGCCCCTTCGTGAGACAGTCCCTTTTCATATCGAATTATGTAATTCTATTATCCATTCATGGGCAGTGGTGCCTGTAGCTAAAGGTTCATTTAGTCCCATGATGGTGCGTATCCCAAGGCAATGCTATAATTCAACCATGGCAAGAACAACATCTCTATGGAACATGTGCCCCTCATGGAAGCCAACACCATGAACCACGACCTTCGACAGACATTTAAAGGCGAGTCTGTGCATATCTCCTCTTCAGCTCTCTTCTTGTGCACCTACACACACACACACACACACACACACACACAGGAGCCTGAATGCATGTAGGCGTGTACGCACACAGGCTCACACAAACACTAAACACTTCATTTAGCACCGCAACAGCTCGATCTAATCTCTGAACGTTTTGACAGACTCAAACATGGTGCGATTTGACAGGACGGGGGAAGGCGCTTACTTAATGAAGAAGGAGGCTGCTGCAGAGGAGGAAGGAGAGGGGGAGGTGGATGTAGCGGTGACGGGTGCTGGGAGTCCCGGTTGGCTGGAGCTCCTGAGTCGGCAGGGCGTCAGGGTGCTGCTGCTGGTGGTCATGGTGGTGACTGGGGCCTCCGAGGCTGTGACATCCCTGTCTGCTTCCCCCATCAAACCCTGAGCCTGTTGACACACAGATACAGAGATAAGACCACAACCCTCACTTACAAGTTTTACTGCTCCTGCCCACCTTCCTTCCACTCCATTTGCTCCCCCTGTGCCACAGATGGACAGGCAGCTGCTGCAGCCAGCACCGGTTAGCGGGAGTCAGCAGTATCCACAGCAAAGAGCTCTCTACAGAACAGCAAGGATGCTGCACCATTCATTGATTCTGGCAACACTCTTGAGGTTGCTCTGGCTGGAGCCTACTGTAATTAAGTGATAACCCACATTTAATTAGTAATTAAATCACAAGCGATTTACTTCACTCTGCACCCGATTATATCTATACCTCCATGACTAATTTGGCACTTCCCGCATGTTGAGTTAGGACTATCTAAGAGCGAGTTTTAAAGGGAATAAACAGCATCAACAGCAAACAGAGGAATGAGATTTGTTCCATAAATGTTTACAAGGTATCAAAACTGTGCCTGCATGGGCACACCCTCCTCTGGAAGATTAGTAGTTGAACTGTAAACAGAGGTGAGCTGCATCTGTTTTAGCCTTTGGGCTCTGGTAACTAATACCAAAGCCACACTGGGTATACATGTACCAGCTGTATGTCTTCATATTTGTTACATATGTGCTGCAGCAGGTCATCTATAAACAGCTATACCAGTTTCATCGACGCAGTAGTTTTAGAGCTAGATAAAGGAAAACAAGTATTTACCAGATTTTTTGAAACGCTTTCCAAAGAGTCATATAAAGACCATTTTCATTCTTGTGATGATGATGATGATAGTTTAACATTAAGTTTAAAGTATGATTATGGCTGAAAAGGTTTTAACACAGACCTACAGATGCACAGTCCAGAACAAATAGAAGCCAGTCATACACTAAAGCCTTCAAGCCCTCTGTTTCTGTTTAAGGGTGAAGCTAAAACTGGTGTAGCTTAGTGGAGATGGAGCATACATGTTTGGCTGGAGCTCTGGAGCCTGCAGTGGTTCACTGATTGTTCGTAGTCCAACTGAGGGAGTGAAGAGAGCTAATTAAACAAGCCAAAAAGCCAACTCCGAGACTACGCTTCAGCTGAAGTCACCATACTGACAAAAGGTTAATCCCTTCCCGGAGCTGCTAGTTTATCCAGCGAGACTATGATCAATAGCAGCTGACAAGAACCGGTTCTGTGGTTTCTCAGCATCGGAAATTAAATAAATAAAGGCCAAAGTTTTCCTAAAAACATTTATAACACTGACACATGAACATTGTGTAATCAGCAACAACCTTAAATTGAGCACAACACAGCGCTGCAGTCTCAGTGCCATTTGACAGGATATGTATTATAAACACAGTTCAGGCCCTCCGCATATTTACCAACTCAGTGTTTGTCCCAGATTCATGTTTGGCAGCTAAAATAACATCCTTTACAGTCTTTTTCATAAAGTGTCCGGCCTTCTATTATCCGCCATTTGTCAACACGGGCTGACAGCTGCACTATTTATATGCCAAGCCTGACATGTGAATGCTATACATCAGGATGTGAGGACATACTTACATTCTGACATTCACATAAGAGGCTTGGCTATTGCTCTGCAGAGTGCCACCACTGTTAGCTTTACATGCAGTACAATTTGTTGCTATATTATAGCACAGGCGCATTATGTTTTCCCAGAAAAGCTTCACTGAGCATTCATCAAACAGTGGACCGGCAGTGCATGTTCTCCATGAATTCCCACTTTCTTCCTTTTGAATCCTAGTCTTGTTTTAGAGGTCTGGATTTGCTCTCTTGAGACTTTATCATGGAGGTTAAGTCTGATATCAAGCTTAGGAATGTGAAGTTATGACTTGAGAAGTACCCCATGGAAAGAAAAACTGACTGCAAACTGAAATGAGCCAAATACAGATCCTCGTGCAGATGCCAGAGCGGAAAGCCTCACACTATGCTGGTGTCGGTGACAGGTTAGGAACTCCCATTACACTCTGGCACGAAAGACTAGAGCACTTCACACGCAGCCGCACAGGAAGCTGATGTGTGTAGCTCATCAAATCTGTCACTGATTGATACGGCGTAGTGTCGGTTTTAAAATCAAGTGGCAGTGAATTTCTGAAGCATACAGGGACAGCTGTTCATAGGTGGGGTGTGGGTTCAAAACTGACAAACTATAGACTCAAACACACATATATTGTAGGTGCACACACACACTTGAGCTCATCACAGTGCCTATCAGAGTATTCCCCTTGGTATTATGACTGGGGACTTAAGCCCCTCAGCCAAGCTGCTCTCTGTAGCCTTGGACCTGGACTGGCCCTGATTCTGGCTGAAAAGAACGATCTATCCCCTGGTCAGGTAATTAGGCCGTGTCAGTGGAGCCATGTGTGCTCGCCCGTTTGCACCAAAAGCCAGTAATGAGCTGGCCTTCCACCCTTTAACCCCCAGCTCTCTCTGATCCCTTTGCCTTGGTGTGCCACTCGAAAGAAAAGTCAGAAAAGGGAGGGGGAAAGAGACAAAGCGAGAGAGATTTGAACATAATGGAGAGAGTCGAAAGAGAGAAAAAAAGAGTTGGGGAGAGTGCTTCCTGTGAATCCTGAAGTGAGCAGTGTAGGCCAGCACCCTATCAGCAGACTATCTTCTCCTCAGCCACTGAGAGCACCAGGACTCCCATGTGACCTTTGATCCCAGCAGTCAACAGACGATTACTGCTGAAGTGAAATAGGCCTTGTGTTAATCTGGCGGTCCTGCTTAGGTGGCCGCTATAACCAAGATAATCCAACTGAGGGGAGAATCGACTTCTAACAATACTGTTACAAGTCCTGTCATGTGAGAAAAGGACTCAAGTAAAACACTGACATTTAGCTCTCTCTCTTTGGACAGAAAATGTCCACTGTCTATAAGCAAATACCAAAAACATAATTGCCTTTTTTTTTTTCTTTTTTTTTTTTAAATGTTTCCTAATTTGGCAAGAATTTTCCTTCCCTTTCCTTCTTGTATTCTTTTCTTCTCATGTCATTGTCGCTTTCTGTGGCCCATTTTCATGCGAGCACAGCTGCACTAAAGAAACAGCAGCCAAGATCATCTGCTGGGCTTCAAATTGGTGGCAATGGAGCTGGCAATGGCAGCAGGCAACCAGTGGGCTAATAACGGAGACTCTCATGGGTGAAGAGCACTTGGTCTTTATAGATTAGTGCACATACGGTTGTGGATTTCTTGGGGCAAAGGGAGAATCGCAGATTTGGAATCAATTTCTTGTTTTAAATAGTAGCATACACTGCTTGCAATGTGCTTTTCTGGATTACCTTAACAGCTTGCAGCTCTTTATTTAAACAGCCAATAAAACCAGGAATAGCTTCAGCAATTGTGAAGTTGGAGCTTATCTAAGTTTGGGTTTTGCAACAGACGTGAATTTGAGTGCCATTTGCTCAATTCAAGGCAGCTACAGTCATATGAACCAGTATCAGCCAATTACAAAGAGGGAGCCAGATAGTTTCAATTCCAACAACCACAATCACACACATCATTCCAGATGTTAACCAGAGCCTTTTTCCAAATGGGGGAATGAAGGTGCCCTATAATGGGCTGTGTGTGGGAGCGCCCCAGGCTCCCTGGTTGACAGGATTTCTGTCTAACATACACAAAGTCCATCTCAGCTCCAATGTCTGAACAACAGTGCATGCTTTCCCCACAGAGAAACCAAAAGGGAGTCATGAATTGAAGCTTGTGCCTTTCGGCACAGCGTAACTTACAATCCTCGTAAAGTGTGTGTGGGTTTTTGTCATGCTGAAGGATCTGGTTTTAATGAAAGAAACAAGCTTGAGAAAATAACACCCATTTCTGCTGTGTTTGTACTTCGTGTCCTGAAGGGACATTTCTCTCTGTCCAAGGAGGGCCCCAGCCTCAGCTATGTGGCTTTGAGCAACTCATCCCAGCTCCAAGGGCCACTAATTGCTTTTCGACACACAGATGGAGAACACAAGTCAGCCTCTCCCTTCTGTGCCAAGCCATTTGATTTGCCCTAGACTGCGTACATGCAGTTAAAAGCTTTTGATGGCCTCTCATAAACCATCTCTAAAGGCACTTGTTGACATTAAAGGGAGGAGTGAAAATCCGTCTTCAATTGTCAAGCAGAAAGGAAGGAATAACACTGCCAAGACCCTTGACAGACTGCAGTTAGAACAAATGGCAAAATTACAGTTTAGACAACATATCTGATGGGAAATATTAAAGTGCAAGGACTAGATGATGTTAGTATGGTGTTTGGTCTGTACACTGAGTCTGCCTGGTAAAGAATGCCACAGAGGTTTGAGACCAGATGCCCCCGTCTACGCAGAAAAAGAGACGTCAGTAAAAGCTTCATATCAGCAGCCGGAAATATGCTCCAAGATGCTAGTAAAACACTGTCAACACTTATACTTTTTACTGTAAAACTTGTGTAAATGTGCAAGTTCATTATTTAAAGTCGTAAACAAGGTACAGCATGATCTAGCCCATGACACCAAGGGAAAACCTAAGTATCTTAGACATTAAACGAAGCACAGACTAATGCTTGTGCAACATGAGAGAAGAGTTATGGTGACGCTGTGGGGTAGTCATCTGAAACGCCCTTGAGGAGAAGGTCAGCAGATTAGTGTTGCGATGACCTCTGACCCCAGATCACTCTGACTCCTTGACTACTGAGGAATGAGAGGTCAGCACTGCTGCAAAGTTCTAACTCACAAATTCTCTGCAGGGCTATATCTCTTTTATAGGGATGTGCATCTCCGTTCTGAGGCCGATGCGATATGCATCTCAGAGCACTACCAACGATCATTTGCTACATTTGCAGCAACTCGAGCAAAGATTTTCAGTACTCCACCCACCACTACCTAAAGGCTGTCTCACTTTGTCACAATCATAATTTTGTTGTAAGACTGTCATAATGTAAGCCTACGGTATGTGAAGCTCAACAATAACATGATATGTGTGAAAGCGCGATAGTCTTCTGTAACATAACCTAGCCTTAATGCAGGTATGTCTGTGTCTGTGTCTGTGTGTGTGTGTGTGTGTGTGTGTGTGTGTGTGTGTGTGTGTGTGTGTGTGTGTGTGGTGCACAGGGGCGGTCTGACGATCAGCGCCGAGTGACACAAGAGAAGAGTAGAGGAGAAATGGCAGTGCATACAGATAAAGGGAAGCTGTCGATTATTTAAAGGAAATTGGTGGAACACGTATCTCTTCCTCCTCCATGTTAATCTCTTATGTGATGCAGCCGGACACACATCAGCCTCTGAAGCAGCGCCATTGGCCACAGCAGCGCCAATGAAAGAGCGAGCGCCCGTGAAAGTCTAACATTTTAAAGAGGAGGAATCAATCCAAATATAAAATTATTGGTCACAAATTATTGGTCACATTTCTAAATAATAAAGGCATACTTTAACCAAAACATGCCATAAAACCTAGTAATTAATTTCATTTTACTAATTTCTTGGAAATGTATTGATACTTTGTAACCCTATTTGGCCCTCAAAGAATGTATACTCATTCTACTGTTGCAATTATTTTAAATTCACTCTAAAGGGATGAAAATGCATAAAATGTAATACGAAGTTGAAAAGGACACATTAAAGACATACTGGTTTAGGCTGAGGGATGAAGTTGTTGACCCTGGAGATGCTCCACATGCCCTCGAGGTACTGCTGTGCCTGAATGGTGACGGAGCTCAGGGATCCACTGATCTGCCCTTCTGCCACTGTTACCTGGACACTTGTCTTAGGCCCTGAAGTGATAGAGGGGCTCTGGGACCAGCCTGGTACCCTGTGCCTCTCCCCTAAGGGCAGGACAGAGTGGGCAGCTGTTTGTCCTTTGGACAGTTGTTTTGCATGGACACTGGAGGACGACACAGTGTATCTAGCAGGCTGTGGTAAGAAGGATGTAGTGGGCAGGGCTGCCATGTCTGAGCTGAGTGTGAGGATGGGAGCATGGAGCGTCTGCAAGGCCTCCTGCCTCAGTTGGTGGAGAGGTGTGGAGCACACCTGGCAACAGCTGACACCAGCATCATGGCTCCCAGGTCTTTGGAGCTGCTCAAACAGGAAGGTTGCATATCCAGGGTCCTGCAGAGTAAACACACACAAGAGAGGGGCTTTAACACAACTCTATGAATGTAGCAAGTTGATCTCGAGCATATCTCACTATCTGTTCTTCTGAAAGGATTTCCTGTATGTTGTTCACATTTTCCAAGCACATCAGTGGTCTGCTAGCAGTGTGGTCCCCGACTGCCCTCCGGGACCCTCACACCCCTGCTTTAACCACTTCCTCTTTTTCAGGATGGTTGTTTGTTTAGACTGAGATGCTTCGCCTGCATGCAACTTAAGACTGCTGATCTGGTTTACCAGGCATGTGCTCATTTCACTGTGTGTGCTGGGGAGCTGAGACGAAACAAGCCAAACGTGAGGAGACAACTCTGAAATAAGGCTCGGAGGAATTATTTGAAGATCCCACGGAGACATTCCTAAGAGCAACAAAAAACAAGTAAAATATGTCATATATTTGTGAAGCTTTAAAAATAAGAGGGCCAAGCAGATTTCAGCTTATTAGCGCTTTTAGTAACTGGGGGGGGGGTAGAGTTTTGTCCTTTCACTTCGTCTCTAAGAAGGCTCTCTAGGGTGTCTGTCTCTGCTTGGGAGGAATGACAAAAGAAAATAACAGCTGAGGGGACTCTAGTGCCCAAAGCCATACAATTTACATATGATAAGTGTCCCAGCATGAAATCATATGATAAGCTTCTAAATGTAAAAAAAACTACCTCCAGGAAGCTGGAGGCATGCTGAGCTATCAATGAACTATTCAAATCCTAAGGGCCGTAGCCGAGCTCTCGCGTGCCAATGTGACGTCAAAATGACGTAGATCTCGCTGGCGCACCAGGATTTTGAGTGAATGACCAGAGGGCGGAAACAGGAAGCATGAACGAGCTCGAGAGCAACCGGATGCCAGGACTCTCAGAGTGACTGCAAGTCTCTCTTGTAAACTTACTGGGTTAAGATGAGTTCTTTTATGGCGAATGAAAGGCTTGATCCGACGAAGTAGGTCATTGAATCAAATCGAAGCATTGACGTCAATGCTGCTGCCAGTTCTGGCGTTGTTTACCTTTTTCTTCTTCTTCTAGTCCTAAGAAATAGCAAAGTCGGTAGTCTTTCCTCATTTGCACCACCTCTGTTCAGGAGAAGACTGCAACTAGTGTCGGGACCACCACGCGTCAGTATAAACCGTTACGGCGCTCCCATGACGTCACACTGGCACTCGAGAGCTCGGCTGCGGCGAATATACCCCACGTTTAAGTGAGGGTGGAACATAACTTTCTCTGTGTTTTAGGGAAACAAACACTCACACAAACACTTACACACACAGACAGTCTCTTAAGAGGCATAAAGGGGCACTAGGCTTCTGCCCAGTGGAGTTTTGGCCTAAGACAGGAGCCCACAGCCCATACATAAATGTTTATGAGGCCTTTGCTCCGTGGAACCTCCGAGGTGATCAGGAGAAGTGAAGCAGTGGGGAAACAGCAATCCTCTACCCTAATGCAGTGCCACTTAATACAGCTAACCCAATAGACCCAGAGACCACAGAGTTAGGCCGAGGGACTCTTAATCTCCTCCCCATGAAAGCAGCTCAATACAAAGACTTTTAGATGACCTTTCTCTGCAAACACCCATAGAAATAATAGTATGATCATGCAACCTTTTTACAGCCTTACAGAAAATGGATCATCTGTACATTTCCCTTATTCTCAAAAACGGATTAAAAAAAGTGGTATCCACACAATTATACTAAATGACGGATAAGCATAATCTCCATATCATCACTTTACTTAAAGGACAATCATGCATAGGACTGTAACCGGGCTGGCCTGATGCTGACTGAGTGCTTCTGGTTAATGATTTACTATATTGGCTACTCACTTTACACATGGGCAGGCACGGACAGGATGCAAGCACAAGTAAGAAATACACTCAGGATGTAGAAAATCCCATAAATCTCACAATGAAAGATGGGTCGATGGTAGATCAAGTGCAAGTGAAAAGTTGATGCTATGGTGATGAATGCATTTAAATGTAAGAAGCGTATAATAGAAATATGATGCTATGATAGAGCTTTAAAAAATGATATCTAATGCAGCTAGATCCTGGCACGTGGACAATCTCCATCGTTGCGCTCAGGCATGATATTTATGCACAAGACATGATAGTTCTGCTGAAATAAGATGAAAGAGTCCATGACAAGTTGGAGCTAAAGAACACACATTTGGCTGCTAGTTTCATAGTGTAGTCTGGCTTCATGTATATGCTTCCTAGACAGGAAATTGAAGCAAAGTCATAACCAGTCACCCCTCACCCTTTACCCTCCGACCACCCCTTACCCACCTCGAGGCACTGGTAGATGGAAGAAATACATCTCTCTCTCTCTCTCTCTCTCTCTCTCTCTCTCTCTCTCTCTCTCTCTCTGTGTGTGCATTGTTAGGTGTTGATTTAGGGGAGCTAATAAAAAGACACACAAAGCTGAGCCCATCTGCTATTCAGTTAGGATTCTGGAGGTTAGGGAGCGGGGATCTCCTGTAAAGCTGTCTTTATGCCCAGTGGAGTGAATAAAGGGTCAGGGCCACACTGCTTATGAGGAGGGTGATGGTGCTGCTGATGTTGGGGATGCAGAGGAGAATGATGTGGGTGTGATGAAACGGAAGGCCACAGAATCCATCTCGGTATGGCACTTGAGAGGCGGAGCAGAGGATATCAAAAGAAGACATCAAGATCAGTAAATATTTCACACATCGCTCAGAGAATGTAGGTTTGGATATAAAAATATAGAAATCTAACACAGTAAAGCTTGCTGAAAAAGTTACCATGTAGTTGCTAGCTTAAACAGTTTACTATCATGTTTGTGCTACCACGTTCAAGCGAGCTTGTGCGTACGCATGAAGTCAAAAGCATGAAACATATGTGCACCCAGTCCGCTGAAGCCATATTGTTCCTTTTATCATCAATATGATCTATTACTGACAGGTGCAAGTAGGTGTGAAGAGCAGCACTGCTGTGGAGAAGTATATAATGCATGGCATCAACACACAAACCAAATGTTCAAAGCATTCCCGAGAGGCGTGGTCAGGGCTCTGGCTCCTCGGCCATTGCTCTGTACAAGTGGGAGACGGCTTTGGTTTTCAACCCGAGGTTTATCCGTCGAGAGAGTTAAACTGCACGAGCGAGGATAAGAAGACAGAGAGAGAAAGAGAAGTGGGAGGAGGTAGGCCGGGGTTGTGGCCCTTGCCTGGAGGCTTGTGGGTGATTGTGTTGGTTTACTGCCTGTCAGCGCTGATCTTTATTAAACTCTGGGGACAAATGCAGTCAGATGCTATGGCCTTATTATGGAAAGGAGGTGCGCTGAGCGCACTGGGGAGAGAAAGCCCTGCCTTTGGAATGAGCCCTTCGCTGCCCTTAAGGCCCAGACACACTGACCAGACGGCCGACCCTCAGCAGAAAAGGCAGTTGGACTGATCAGTCTCCCCGAGTTGGTAAAAAAAGTGCCTCGGAACACACCAAAGCGACGAGACGTAATACGTCTCCATAACAGCAGGCGGCGCTAATCTGTATTGTCGCCCAAAAATGAAAACCAGCAGCTGATTGGACGAACGCGTCACGTGGGTCTGGTTTCTCCGGAAATTCAAAGACAGACTGTCATGGTGGCTTGTTCAGAATTCGATCTCATATTGTGCTAAAATAGTTCACCGAAACGTATTTCTGAAAACATTTTAAGCGAGAAATAGGCCATGCAGTTGCTGAATCTGTCTTCATTTCAGATCAACAAAGGTCAGTTTAAAAGATTTTCGTCAGATTTTGAGAGACTCTAGTCACGCTCATTCCGCTCCCCGTTTCCGGGTTAGCACTCTACCAATCAGATGGGTCATTTGAGTCTGACTGCCGGCAGTGCCCGCCCCGCCGATTATACATGTCAAATCGGCCAAAATGAAGGCTGACAGCCCATCGGACGGATGATGGCACGGAACACACTGAACAGACTCGAGTCACTGACCTCGCCAGACTGTCCAACGGCCGATTATCGGCTTGGTGTGTCTCAGGCTTTAGAGACCTAAGTTTGTCATTGTCCCTCCCACTAGCTGTGATGAAAACCAGAGCAGAAGTAGCAGGAGAGAGAGCCACCCGACTAACTGACTCTCTCTCTGGGTTGATGGAGAGTGTCATCACAGACAGCCCATGCCTAAAGGCTGATGGAAACAAGCTCAGCCGTAACTACTTACTGTATGGATGAGGAGACAGGCAGAAAGATGTGCATGATTTCTCTCCCATGCCTCCTTAGGGCGCAAATGGAACCGGGGAAAGTCACACATAGGATTCTTCCCCAAATCACACCTCATTTACCAATACACCTTTTTCTCTAACCAGACAAAGTGAAACTGCCTTCTGACTGTTCTTACTTTCTGATGTCATACTGATTTGAAATGCATGAGGCTCCACTTTAGTGAGAGACTTTTAGGCACGCTCTATTGAAAGTAAAATACCCTGGGAAGCCATATTTTCTATTCCAGTTGAGCCCAACAGATATTCCCCAGACATAAAAGCTCGCTGTGACCCATTGCTGCAGTGGCAGAAAGAGAAATTAAGCAAAATTGTATCAATGTGCATCTATGATGACAAAAAAATAAAGTGAAAAGTTCTGACATACTGGAGCCTGCAGTTTGTCAGCTCATATCTAAACTATTTTACAGTTGCTGGCAATCTGTGGCATTCTGTTTGAATGTGATTTACTTTCTTTATTTCTAACATCAGTCATAGTGCAATTTCCCCCAGAATTAGTCCAGAACCGGCATTGTAGCAATAACACTTTCAATATTCCTCAATCCTTTGTGTTCATTGCAATTGTTCAGAAAGTTGACTTTAAGATTAAATTGCTCAGTCTTCCTTTCTGTCCTCCCTTGCCTTCCAGGTTTCTCTTTTATTATTCTACCAGCATGGAAACATTCCTCTATAAGAGTCACACCACGCTGCTTTATATCTGTCCTCACTGAACTCTGTTCTCACCAGCACCAGTCCTGTTTACACATTACAATTCTTGAGTACTTCCTATGACTGCATTTCTTGTAAAGTCAAGACCGCACAGCAGCTGCCAAATTGAATGCCCTTTCAACTCCTGACTTTCCCTGCCTCTGCTTCCCTGTAAGGATGCGACCAAGCCGATCTCTGTTTACTTGGCCTGAGACAGTGTTGACCCTAACCACACACCGTCTCCATAAGTCTCAAAGGGATTGGCCCCCCAATAAACTGCAAGGGCCCCGTCCAGATCACAGGGTGAGGACGAGAGCTTCCAGCAGGCCTGCTTTCCCACAGTTAGCGTGGCTCACCATGACAAACAAGTCAGAAGAAAAATGAGCACAGCTGCTGGCCTTGCCCCAGGTGAGCACAGGGCATTAAGACAGATTACATTCCCAGGATGAAAGCAACCCATCCAGTGGTGTAATCCCTCTCTGCCCCCTGCTCCCTTTTAAACTTTTCCCACCACCTTCAAGCCACCTGACTCGACTCGGATCCCCTGAAGGAGCGGAGTGCTAGAAGGCCAGTGACTCTGATTAGGTATCAGGTAGAGCTTTTAGTGCAGCAGCAGATCTGGGATACAGACCATTAAATTTAACCACTGCCTGCTCGGAGGCAGAGAAGACAATGACTCAGGATGTCACACTAGCATGCTATTTAACTCAGTGGGAATGCCTTTGGTAGAACACAAACTGGGACGGCTCACCAAATCACATGAAACAGATGTTTGCCCCTTGTTTGCTGACTTGACAAGATTAAACAAACCTGTAATAAGACTTTCCCCCAAACAAAGCAACCGTATCTGCAGCAACACGAGCAACACTGTCATTACCTACCTGATAATACTGCCTCAGACAGAGGCAGACAGCACTATGGTAATGAATGCATTCATCCTCCGTGGCTGTGTGAAAAAACGCTTCATTTTTCTGTTACTCTTTGGGATTTTTATTGGAGCACAAAGAGATTTCATCAAATAATGATGAAACATCTCTGCTGCCTTTCCCGCATTCCTAATGTGAAATTTGGCTATTGTCTAAGTCTAATCACATTATCTGAATTTAAGCTTCTGTGAGATAGACAGATATGGTCCCAAAATGATTCTGCTTTTGCTTTTCAGAGACTGATCTCTTATAGCAAGAACACCTCATGGCTAAAGGTGAAAGCACCAATTGAGGCATACTGAATATTCTGTGTTTTCACATCTGACTTTGCAATATTACATTTTTCTCAGAAAGATAAGATAAAATTACCAAATTCTGCAACTATCTTGAAGACAAACTGCTTACTTACAAAGTCAACAACACATTACAGTGAACAAACTTCCCTGTTTTTAGATCAAACAGACAATTACCTTGTTTGGAGAAGTGCATCAGATTTTTGCATCAGTATTCCCTTTAATGACCAGCCAAGTCTCCCTGTATCAAGCATCTGTTTGTGAGGAGCTCACATAGACGTCAGTCTGTCTGCCCTGTGTGATTTAGCCCTTTCCTCTCTTTAACTGTCAGTGAACTGCTGACAGAAAATGCAAATAGGCTTTACCCCTTTGTGACACTTTCAACACATGATAGCCCCACCTGTCCAGAATATCACAGCGACACATCCTCTGATGAACGATCACAGAGTCGAGCAAATCTGCCGTTAGGATGAGCACACAAGATTTACTACAAAATACAGTGGTGACCTTTTTTTGTTTTTAGAAAATCTTGACAAGATCTGGTGTGACACTTGATTTGTTTTGGGCTTGTTCGCACTGTGATACAGCTCCAGTACGCTACAGTGCAGCCTCCATATTCTCCTGTCATCCATAAAAACAGATGTCACTGTCCATCAAAAATAAAAAGGCCATAGATCCCGCTGACCCTCAGGTTAAACATAGATAGAGACAGATGTAATCACTCATGAGTCGTTGCCAAACCACCCTGCAACCATTAATGACCTCACATAATGACGTGTCACCACTCCATATGGTCGACCCATGAGTGCTTGTAGCTTCTCCTACTGAAAGCAGAATGAGACTCGCATACATGTTTTTATAAAAGTGCAATTACATAAAAGGTTCACTAAACCAGGCTTCTACACAAGAGGGAGAAATGGGTGAAACTCACGCATGTGTGTGTGTGTGTGTGTGTGTGTCTCCCCTTGTGTAGCTGTCTCTTTACACCACACCCATCCATCACTCCAGCCTTTCGCCACTTGGCCAGTTAATTACCTTTTCCTGTTCACTCACGCACATAAAGAAAACAAGCCCCTTTCAGACTGTTTAGACAGACTTCTCTCTCTCTCTATCTCTCTCTCTCTCTCTCTCTCTCCTGTCTCAGTCCCGGATCCGTCAAGCTTTCATCGACTTTGGCCGGGGTGAGGCTGTTGGGAGGTCCAGCCTGAACTCACCAGTGGGAGAGTGAGGGACTAGGGATAGACCAATCATCGGCCTGGCCGATTATCAGGGCCGTTATTTGTCAATTTGCAGATTATCTGTATCTTTGTTTTATTTTACCGATAACTGATGAAGTTAATTAAATAAAAAAGTGCGCTACTTTGGCTCCGCTACAGCTCTGTAAGCAGTCTGAAACACTTAGAATATGTTAGAATGTGTAGTTTTTTATTCTTTCTTTTTTTTTACTGTGTTTAAATGTTCACTTTTATTAAATAATTGCTTAACGCATTTAAACAAACATGTTTGTGTTGGAGTTTGCTTCAATTCAATAAGAAACTGATTTCAGAGAGGTAACAATGCTCTGGCTTGCACAGAGAGAACAACATGAACCATCCCTCCAAAGTTTTCTCATTTGTGAAAAAAGTAATGCTCCACATTTTCCACTTCCCTGCCCATTGCTGCTGTGGAGCACCTCAGACAGCAGCGGGCTGCCTGCTATGCTGTTTTCACCAGGGACGCAGGGGATTGAGTTTATGTACACTTGCACCAACGATTGTGCACCTCTAATTAGAACGGCTGATTTTTGGCTCAGAGACGCTCTCAACGTAGTTTCTCTACCAACCAGGCATGGCTTTGGAAACAAACCAAAATGAGTACATAATGAAAGATTCAACAGGCAAGCTGGAGAGGCAGGAGCCAGGTGTTGCTGTAAACTGCAGGTGAAATCAAGGACAGAAGGATGGAGGAAAAGGTGGGGTGAGGGGATGGAGGTTGAAAACAAGGGAATAGGGTTAAAAATCATCTGGCACATTTTCGGAGCCCATTGGCTAATGAAAAGAAGAGATTAGTATTTGGTCCTCTCCTCTGAATCTTCCATTTTGCAAACGTATGACCACTTGCATTTAAAATCTAAAACTGAGCAATTAAAGTCATAATCAAAATTTCACTACTGTTCAGTACATTTGCAAAGTCCTCATTAGTGTGGACTGTGCAGTGTAAAATTGAAACAGTATTCGGTATCCATCCACTGGAGCTCTTTGAGAGATCTATTTTTGTCTAAGAGCCCACTCTAAAACACTTACTGCAGAATAGAGGATCCTGATACAATAGTTCCCTCCAACAGCACAAACCACTACTTCACTTGTATTTCAAACCCAGTCTCAGTCTATATGCAGTGATGACAGCCACCTGCTTCTCCTCTGTCTGAACTGTCGCACCAAGAGAGCTGCATTCCCTTCAGTTTGTTCTACGGGAGGGCTTTTTCGTTTGGACTGGGAAACAGAACACTCCCAGTTCCCTCCAGTTTATTTACAGAGAAAACAACCTGCTGATAAAGCTTATGGCAACTAATCTCCATCGCAGGACTCCCCTCAGCCACAGAGAGGGTAAAGTGTGACATGCAAGTGTGCGCGCAAATGGTTAATTATCAAAGACAAATGCAAAAGGAGTTACTCATGCTGAAACAGAAGTAATTGCATACGGTATCTTCATCAACATCCTCCAGATCGTATAATCTCAGTCTATACATCAACATGATTAGAATTAATCATTTTTACATTTAAATACTTGGAACACATGGATCTACAAGATGGGCATTGGCCTCGCTTTATATGGTTATTGCAATATTTCATCCCAAACACCTTGTATGAAAATGCATAGCTACACATGCTCTAAGTCATGAAAATAAAATGGTATGAAAGTGATGACAAGGTGTAATGTTTAGTATCCTATGACAAATATTCTCTCCACTCTCCTTTTGGACAGAACAGTAATTATGCTGGCAAGTTGCCGCATGGATAAATATTCAAGTTTGCTGTTGCTGCTGGAGTTTCCCTCCCACTCTCTCCCACTCTACACATGGAGTGACTATATACGGTATGTAAGAAGAGCCACATAATGAGGCACTGTAAGTGGTTATTGTTAAGCAAGGCACTTTTTTGTTTGGTGGATATCTCAATTTTCACTAGGTGCCAGCGCGGACACGTGAGCAGCGAGGTAACTGATTAGCAACACAAAGCCATTGGGACAGTACGAGCCAAAGGTTATTCCCCCATTCTGGCTTCTTAACCGTGTTCATACAGCAAAGCACAAATTATCCTGAGCCAAGGTGAGCTGTGCTGAGCGTCCCTATCCCATCCACTCCCAGTCTGCAGAGCATTATCTCAGAGAGTGACATGCTTTGTGTCTCACAAAGCTGCTGCGTGTTGGCAGAACAATGGAGCAGCAGAGTTGCGAGTGGCGGAAGCAGTCTGGTGCAACAGCCGAGTGTAGGTAAGGCAGGGAGAGGGGGGGAATACTAATTTATCATGAAAGATGTCATTACCATGCCAATGACTTCTCAGAGAACACAATGTATCACTAATAATAAAAATGTTAACATCAGCCCATGGCTTTCAGCCAGGAAAACTGTTGTCTGTTTATGAGAACTAGTTGTAGGCTGGTGAGAGTACTGGTAGAAAGAACACACTGAGATAAGCACTAACCATTATCTGTTTTTTGTTTTTTTCATTTCTTGCTAATTGAGATGTCTAGACACATTGAATTGAACATCAGCGAGATAAGGAAGTAGGCTGAACTATCTCGGTGGAGAATAGCACACACTAATCCACTTACTGAGTATGAAGGATTTGGAAGGAGGAAATGCTTGGCTTATCAAAATGTTTTTACATGCACATTTATGTCACTTTGTCTTTTAGGAACAATAGCATCCTGCAAATGGCCTTATGGCCCGCAACAAAAAGCAACTCACTTAATATTCTAATTAGTTGGTGAAGATTGGTTGGGCTGAAAAATATTCATTTTTCACTTCTATTAAAACATGTGAAAAAGGTGTTGGGGCGATATGTCCAATATAGGTCATTTCATTTCTTAATAAACAATATATATATCCAATATAGTATGTTTTCTGGTAATTTCAATAAATAAATAAACAATATGAAATAACCTATTTTGTATGCTCCTGTGTGAATTAAATGTTCACATTTTATAAGAACATGAAAAATGAATGTTACATGCAAGAATCAGGACGTAAAGTGTTGTCCAAATGATGTAAATATTGCCGTAACGCAGTTTGGCCGTTGGCTTTTTGACATCGCAATAGAAATTAAATGAAAATATATATATATATATATATACGATAGACATTTTTATTTCATTTAGACGATATATATCGCCTTTCCCTATTCTGCTTTATTTCATAATGTTTTCAGTTGCAATGAAGTTAAATGGAAAACATTCCTCTGATAATACTGAACAAACTGAAACAAGAGAGACAAACTAAGAGACTACAGCCAAGCTAGCAGCTCTTTGAGGCTGTACATAAACACATTGTTATTTTTCATGTAATTGCTAACGTCGGCTTGCTAGCATGCTCACAATGACAATGCTAGAATGGTGATGTTGAGCAGGTATATTGTTCACAATGTTCACCATCTTAGTTTAGCGTGTTTTTAGTTTTGCAGGTATCTGGTCATAAGCCAAAGTATTGGACACATTGAAATTTTGACCTGCTGCTGGCTCTAAAAAGTCAGAGGATCACCAAAGTCATTATGATTCATCCACTGGGAACTATGAATCTCTGCACACATTTTCATGGCAATCCATCCAATAGTTGTAGAAATATTTCAGTTTGGACCAAAGTGATGGACCGACAGACCAACCAAATGACTGAAAGAGACACTGCCATCCTAAGAGCCATGCTGCTAGCGTGGCTAAAAAAGCCTAGATGGAGTAATGCTCATTCCAGCAGACACTGGAGAAAGAAGACCAATTTGTGAAGGCTTTGTAAGTTATCCAACTTTGAACAAGCCTCTACATGATTAATCTAGCCTTTTCTCAGCTTAACAAGAAACAAGTTACGTAACTGCCTCTATTCTCATGATAGTGACGCCATCTTGGGCAGACAAGGACTTTGCTGCTGGCATTTCACATCACCAAATGAAGACATAACCTTGGAGTTGTTGGCACTTTTGTGTAGTTCTGTGTTGAAATGTGCTCTTCACAGTCTTCAGGGGCTTTCTTTCTGCCTGTTCATATGAAATGTCACAACACTGAAGAGCTCAGTGAGAGTTGAGGAATTCATCGTGATGGATAAACACGTAGTCCTGAGAGAAATAAAAGAAAGCTGCAGGTTCACAGCTGAATTGCATGTTCAGAGCCACACTGCAAGGACAGCACATGTCAAACAGAGGGAAAATGGAAAACCTGAGTCTGCACTGAGATTTATATATTTGGCTCAAGGGTATGATGGCATTCATCTGAGTGTCTGTCTGCATAAGCTCTAAGTGATGCGCTTTAACTGTACTTTAGAGCATGAGAAACACAGTTAAGAGCAGTTAAACAACAATAGTCACTCAAGCAGGGAAGAAATGTACCGTTTGTAGCAGATGTATGCAGACTAATGGATCGTTTATATATTTATGAGTGGAGAATGGAAAGTAGCCAGATATATCATTAAATTGGAGGTGTACATTTTTATGCATGCCTCCAAACGCTTTATTTTGTTAATTTCATGAAGTAGACTGAAACGAGAAGAAGCTATTACATCCTGTCAGACTGAATCACATGCTACATCTGTGCCTTTTTGAGCTGCAAACACACACACACACACACACACACACACACACACACACACACACACACACACACACACACACACACACACACACACACACACACATGTAAAGTGGGTCTGGGGATGCAGAAGCATGCCCGGTCCTTGCTCAGGGTTTGATTGTGAAACTGAGGGGTCAAAGGGTAACTAATTGCGCGACTCATGGAGGTCAGCGTTGGTGTGGCCTTCTGCCAGAGCACTGGAACATCACCTGAAGGTCTGTCAAGAAAGACAAATGAACTACGACCTTCCTGCTGATGACATCGACCCCAGTCAACAAGCGCACGCCGTATCTTAATCTGGGTCACGGAGAAAGGAGCAGACCACTGCTGCTGGCCTAGACGCTACGTGCTGAAGGAGCTAGAACCGATGTTTACCTGTCCGGTCTCATGTTTACTAACTCATCAAATACACAACCATAGAAAAAATCTCATTCTCCATTAAGGTCAAACTTGGCAACTGAAGCAGTGGGTAGTGTTCTATCGCTTCTTACATATAAAAGTTGTGGTCACTCAGGCCTCAACACAAATTGCTAGGAAAACAAAAAGCCTGCTTGGTGCAACCTGGTTAATCCAACAATAGCATTCTTGTGGGAGCAGCAAGATCTTTTTTAGAGACCCCATGAAGAGCTAAAGTTAGCTCTGCCTTCAAACTCTTGGAATTCCACACAAGAGCAACTCTTGGTTTTACACAGTGACTCCCTAAGCAGAGCAGAGCAGGAGATGGTTATCATTTTTCAACAGTCAATAATTAGCCATCTCCCTAATCAGGGAGCTGTTTGTGCAGCATGCCTGTCTGTGCCTTCTCATTTAGCCATATCACAGCAGACGCCGGGGCTTTTACCTGCCATGCCATCAGCAGTAAGCCACGGCCTGAACCACACTGATAGCTGGCTCTGCTGGCTGGAATGTACTTACAGTTATGCCCAATAAAGGAGCATTTACCAGGTCTACTGTGTGTGTGTGTGTGTGTGTGTGTGTGTGTGTGTGTGTGTGTGTGTGTGTGTGTGTGTGTGTGTGTGTGTGTATTTTGGTTGAGAGGAATACTTCAGTGAGTTGGTCAGTCTTTTCTCTCTGTGTGTGTGTGTGTGTGTGTGTGTGTGTGTGTGTGTGTGTGTGTGTGTGTGTGTGTGTGTGTGTGTGTGTGTGTGTGTGTGTGTGTGTGTGTGTGTGTGTGTGTGTGTGTGTGTGTGTGTATGTGTGTATTTTGGTTGAGAGTAATACTTCAGTGAGTTGCTCGGTCTTCTCTGTGTGTGTGTGTGTGTGTGTGTGTGTGTGTGTGTGTGTGTGTGTGTGTGTGTGTGCTCCTGTCATAAAAGAATTAACAAATATGTGTGATGGATGGATAAAATCACATGACAACTGCAGCCTGACGGAAAAGGTATTGTGATGGAGGTCCAGGGATCATCCAAAGAAAAGGAGTGTCTCGCTTTCATGATTAACAAAATGTCAAAAAGGATTTCCCTTCCTAAACAGAGACCACAATCATGCGAGGCTGCCAGCCAAAGGGACACGGCCAGATGGGACGTCTCCCTCTCTTTCTCCGCCTGCCGCTCCTTCACTGTTTTTGAGACAAAAATGGCCGAGACCTGTGTCAACAGCTGGGAAAAGCATCCCTCGCTGTGCTTTATGAAAGTGATAAAAATAACACCATGAAGTATCCCGCTGTGGGTTACGCCCTGAACAGGTCTGTTTTTCCAGGCCAGGAGGGTCACTGTCAGGCAGAGCTGGACCTCCAGCCAACACACATCAAGGCAGCACTTTCCTAGCCACCATTTTCTCCCCTGTCCTTTCCTGTTTTGACAGGAAACAGGAGATGATAACATAGAGTCGCACAAACAAGCAGAGATTGCCTCCGACCTGCTGCCTGGCTGTCCTCGTGTGGCAGTGGACGGCTGTTTTCTTTAGAGGGCCTCGTGTCCAAACATACAAAAAATAACACGCTCACAGTCTTATGCAAACATGGACACCAAGCCACACATAGGCATGCACACAGACACACCTGACACACACACACACACACACACACATCACCTACAAACCTGTCTTAATGCCAAGCTTGAATAACCTCTCCAGAACCTGGCACATCCGAGCACTTCCTCACAGGCGTCCAGCAGCGTGCCAGCACAGCCTCACACAAAGGAACGCAATAAAACAGACCACCAAAGTCACGGACACAAGACTGAAAGAGGGGAGATGAAAGCTGCGGTGGTCGCCACGGGGAACCCAACATACACTGCAGAGGTGAGCGAAGGAGCAATGTCAATATCTAGAAGAGAGAGAAAGGGTTGGGGGGGGTGCGTGCACTGGCCAAGGGAGGTGTGGACGGGTATCGTCTCTTGTCCGAGGCTCTTTTTGGAATGCGAGGCTTTTATGTTGTCAGGAAGCACACCGCGGTGAGACACAACAAGTGGAGTGACGGGGCCATTAGAGGGGCTTTGTTGATGGCGAGAGAAGCTCAAAGGAATGGGACACTTTGATTGCCCACTCTGATCCCCCACTAGCCTTTGTTTATGAGCTAATTAAGCATTGTTTAGCTGCTGCAGGAGCCTCGAGCCCTCCATCCCCATAGTGCCACCATGACTTTGAATGGCTACTGTAGGCCTTTTACAGCACCCTTTATAACTTAACAACTCGAGCAGGAATCACTTTTTGAACAGCTTTCTAGTATGGGAACCAACCTCTGATGAAAACTGACTATAGATGTGAATGTAAGTGCATGTTAAAAGGGCATAAAAGAGATGGTATAGTCTGACAGGTCAAATCCAGTTCAAATGTGGTCTCCAGTGACCGCTTCTGTGGGAGTTCAAGTGTGCCCTGGTTTCACCCATTCATTGAATGCTGCAGCCAAAACAGCCTCTCACTCACACAGAGATGAAGACATAAATGCCCAGCGTGGGACAAGGGGCGGTAGAGGGGTCAGTGGATACACAGAATAGGGAGGAGGAGGGTAACGTCTCGCTAGATGGATGTGGTAATGACCGTGTGTCAGCGGTGAATACATTTTGGTGAAGAAATGCTCACACAGACAGAGGGGCAGTTTTATAGAAATTGAATACATATGTTCACATTTACCTGTGTTTGGGGTCACGAGCAGAGAGGTCAGGAGCAGCACATGAAAAGGAAAAAAAAGGAGAAAAATCACAATTTGTTTGTTCATTCACAAATAAGAATCAAATTCATGTTTGCCAGCAGGATTACAATCACAAGAAGAGATTAATTAAAGATGTTGATCATATGAATTATATCTGAACAGCTCATGAAGTCAAGCCAAAGGTCAGCATAGCCTTGTCTGACGCCTCCTCCTGGAAACCAACACAACGCTTAAACGTCAAACTAAAGCTGACACAACCTGTAAAAATGCTGTGTAAATAAAACACACATTTAAGTTTGACCACATTTTACGGCCTGCTAGCTGTCTGGACATGCAGCGGACATAAGAGAATGACTATGGTTTTGTAAGTTTTTGCTCTGAGTTGCTGCTCTTGGAGGACAGAGGGGGGAGGTGAGTTGGACACAGCAAAGGGTCAGAGAACTGAACAGTGGAACAGTAGCATCCGCTCCTCTGAACAGTAAAGCTATGCAGGAATCCACCAAGGCCAAAGACACAGCACCCCGAGAGCTTCCCTCCTTTTCACAGAGGGAGGGAAGCGTTTCCGTGTTGCACAGACACGTTCAAAGGCATTCCAGCAATGTTTTTGTTGATGCATAAATTTAGAGCAGTAAATAACAGCTTCTATCTATCTTGTCGATTTAAATCCTTCTGAGAGACGCAGTTGAGCACCTCAAACACAACACATTAATGATGACAAAATACCAACTGAAAGCAGCTCCAAACATAAGTGAAATGCCAAGACAATCAAACCACATTCAGTTGGGCTAAAGAAAGAGACAATTTTATGAATAAACATGTACACAATATATGTCCACACACCCTCTTGCAGACTTTTACATTACATGTCATTTAGCTGATGCTTTTATCCAAAGTGACTTACAATTGCTATATATGTCAGAGGACACAAGCTGCTGGAGCAACTAGGTGTTAAGTGTCTTGCTCAGGGACACATTGGTTGATGTATGACAGTGGGAATTGAACCCGGATCTTCCACACCAACGGCATGTGTCATATCTACTGCGCCATCACCACCCAGACTTGTTCTCAAACCCAGCATGGGAATGGGCAGCACTTAGCTGGGGGTCTGCACAGTGAAGCCCAACAGTGAGTTCCCAGAACAGCGAGGATGGCTGGGTTTTTTTATGGGCGATGCTGAACTGATACTGAGCAGCAAACGCAGGATGGAGAGGCAGTTTGGGACTCGTAAACAGAGAGGTTTAAGTTTAAGTACCCGACACACACGAAGGAGATAAAACAGCCCAGAGCTCTTCAGCGGAGAGAGTGACATCATAAAATAGAGCAGCAGTAACAAGAGGGGAAGCATAAAGGACGGATCTATTAATGGGAGTCAGATCATGGGAGAGAGGCAGGGGAAGGTTTACGCCACAAGCATCTGGGAGTACTGACAAGCTCAAGATGGCATCGTTTCTTAAGACAGCATATCTCTGCTGATCTGAAAATAAATCTCATTATCCTCATTTAGATCTTTTTCCCGTGACCTCCAAAGTAAATGTGTATACTTTAAAAGTTCACAAGTGGGCAAAAATGCCAGCCAAGTTCATCATTCAGCACACAAAAAAACTGCGTTAACTTGCCAATTATGAGGTCATTGCTCTTCCTTACCTTGATGCGGTTTCTCAAAGTTAAAGGCACAATGTAACACTTCTATCAACTTTGAGATTTTACAAGTGTTGTACAAGTGCACTCTCTCTCTCTCTATCTGGGCGAATCATTGGATGAGACAGACATATTAAAGGAAGGCTGTCAAGTATCAGTACTTGAGGCTATACTAACTATGTGTGTGTATCACATGAAAGTTGCAAAGAAGGGGTGAAAATCTCTTCTCTTTTATGGAAAAGTTATGTCAAGCAAAAACCACAATGTATCTCAGCCCTCACTGCTTTGGAAGCTTCTTAAATGTTTTACCCGAAAGTGCAGACCTCACCTGCCAATCACAGACAAACACCACTGCTACTGTATCATGATTGACTTCTTTCTGGTAAAAAAAAAACATTATGAAAATCCATACAGCTGAGGTTGACCTTTTTTCGTGTTCTGCCTATTGAGAAACTCAGCGACACCTTTTTTCATGGGATTAAAGGCAACCCTGCTGCCATTTTGTAGAATGCATTGCTATGCTATTTCCTTTAAAGTGTCAGCAGGCAAATTGCTAAGTCAAGTGATTCAATAACGGAAAAAAAAATAAAAGCACACTTTACACTTCTTTTCTTCTGCTGCTTCTGTCTAGATAGATAGAAGGGATAAACGTTTTGGTGCAAATAGGAGGTTTGGGATATTCATTAGATATAACAATAGACCAATAATTATGCTAATACGAATGAATGAATTTTTTTTTTATTATTGTGTCATGCATACAATAAAATATGAGCCCACACAAGCTTACAAGACACCATTACCTAGGATAAGGGACCAGGTGCCAAAGTAACCACATACCCTAAACAAATAACCCTTCTAGTCTTTTTTGCCAAGCTTTAGAAACAAAACTTGCCAACTTATAAATATTAAATTTAAACAACCACTCCAATTGGTCATCATCCATGCGCCAGAACATTTCAGTATTTTGGACAGACATTTCATGTAAGATCGGTGTTCTTAACTCATCATAATACGGACAATACAAAAGAAAATGTGATTCGTTCTCAATTTCTCCTATTTTACATAGTTTGCACAACCTTTATCTTCTTGGGTGTAAGTAACTTACTTCTGATTGTGTACATGCTGCAAGTTAAATTATTATGATATATATATATATATATATATATATATATATGTATATGTTATATATATATATATGCAATTCAACTTCAAAAACATCATATATGTCATTAGTCCACGGGGAATTGTGTGCTTTGGCCCAGAGAAACACCTTTTTATTAATCCTATTATCAAACATGTTAAGCAAACGATTCCACAGCCTTATCATTTCACATGTTCTCATTATTGAACCAGGAATCCAACCCATATCACCTTGAACAGCCGAAATAGGAGCAAACTTATGAACTCCTAAAAAAATAACTAATAACTAAGTGAACTGTAGTTTTCAACATATAAGTGGCATGTTTGATATGAGCACCAAACCAGGAGCAAGTCAAAAAACAGCAATGCTAATATCAGAGATAAAGATAGCTTGTATTCTCATCATATTCCCCTTAAAGCTAAGCCCGCCGAGTACCAAAGTAATAGCACTGGCCAGTCACCTTCTCCATCACCTTCTCCATTAACCAGACCACTACCAGGCCTACATGTTGGAATGAGGATAAAACACTGACTAAAATAATGCAATCATAAATTGGTCGCAGTTAAGTTCAGAAAGATGAAGGATGACTTCTGCGGCAAAATGCAAAGGATGGAGGGACCCTGAATGTGCTTCGTCTCTTTCTTTTTCCTCTGGTACTTATACCCACATTCACACATCATCAATACACACACTCATCCTGGCTCACAGAGCTGGACACTCAAGCATGAAATGAACATGAGCAGCGTGAACTTTGACTGGCATTTTCACGCAGCGCCAGGATATATGGGCCACTATAGGTATCAGAATGAGCTCCTGACAATAAAGAATGTGCCCAACGCAAAGCTGGGGAGCCCAGTAAGACAGGTTAACAAACCTATCTACCAATCACAACACAACCCATCACAATCCATCTACTATTACACAAACACAAATAGAATAACACAGTGATGCATGCATACTGTCACCCAGACACATATATAGAAATATGACATGAAAGCACACTGGTGCACTCACACAGCTGCTGCACAGTTTACTGTTGATCACTGAGAGGCCCCTTTAGGAGTGGACTGGTTAGCTTTTAAGAAACATCAAATTGCACACAGTAGTCCCGAACAAAAAGAATGTGAAAATGACTTTGCTAACACGTACACAATAGTGTTTGAGAAAGTGTATTTCACTTTAAGGAGCTTGTATGAAGTCTATCGATATCTGTTAACTCAGCTTACTAGGGTTACAAGCTTTGCAATTGCACTTGTATTAAGCCACTAAATGGTATTTTCCTCAGGAGTTGGTAGAGCTCAAAATAGAGGTAAAAGGATATACTACTACTACTAATAATAATAATAATAATAATAATAATAATAATAATAATATTCGACTTATATTTGGCAGGCAGCCAGAAACACAACTCAAAACTAATGCTAATGTTCCTACGTGTCTGCTTGATGTTGCTGTGTGAATAAGCCACTACTTGCTAACATATTCACCATCAGCTTTTGGTGATCATAATAACTAAAAATTAGCTAAATGTATACATCAAAAGTGCAAAAATACATTTGGCAAGTAATGCATTGGGTAATTTCAGCAATATTACCCATATATTATATTTAAATATACCTTCAAACTACATGAAAAAATACTTTATATCAGTCATCTTTTAGTTTACTTGACTTTGTGTAAGTAGGAAAAAATTAAATTCCTGCAAAAACTGCTTAAGTGCCTTGCTCCTGGCACGTTGACAATGGTTGTTTGGAGAAGGGATTGCTCATTAGAAAACATTTATCACAGATTTTATAAATCTGCTTCTCTATCATCTAACACTTAATGTGCCACACTCTTAGGGTAAATAATGCCAAAGAGGCCGTCTTCTGAGCTGGCAGGTGAGAAGTAGTAGAAGCTCCATTAACATCTGCCAAAGAGGAAAGCAAACAAGGCAATGTCGAGTCCAACTTTAGGCACCATACTCCACTGATCCACTGTTTGCTGTGAGCAAGGGAGCCACGCCCAAACAGCCCAGAGTTTGCTGTCTGCATATCCATCTTGGCAAGGACACACAGCACTGGCATTCTCTTTCAGCACATTGCTATAAGCCCGGCGATTTGTCTGCTACCACAAGGACTGCTGTCAATCGAGCACGTTTTATGGAGCCAGCAGGAGATTACCTCAAACTCAGTGCTCCTCAGTGTCTGTCTACCGTCTTGAAAATGTATCTCAACAACTATGGTTTTCCAATACTATGAATCAGACTCAATAATGGACTGCAGTCTGCCTAGATCATGCGTGTCTCACTTCATCATATCATATGGAGCCGGGCAGATGGAGCTACAAGATTGCATAAAACAAACATACATACACATACACATCACGCACAGGCGCCCCACCCTAAATTAACAAGTCAAACTGATTAATTCCCACTGGTTACACTTCTTGTTGAATTTGTGTTCTTTTGTTCATTGACATTGTATGCTTTTGTTGCTCAGTTCTAATGCTCTGCAGACCTGTGCTGTAACACATCACCCTGTAAGCCTAGACAGCAGATCCATTGTTTCATTTCAGTCTGGCTCATTGTAACACATGATCCTTCACCAAACAGCAACAGCAAACCCATTCAGACTAGTGCTATTATGCATGGCAATCATTCAAATAAACTAACAATGGGGATATAGCTAAAAAATATAGGTGTTGTCACAATCTCAGCATTACCTGGTGCTTTAATTCAAGAATTCTGTAAAAAGATTGCTAATAAAACAAAACAGGCCTCAGTTTTGATTGCCTGACCGAGTCACATCTGAATTAAAATACTCAGTGTGGTATCCTAACTGTAACATTAAGTTACAAGAAATGCTTATCTGTAAGCTATGTCGTTTACTTACCTATTAAGAATAAGGAATTGTTCATTTCCTTACCCTGTTTGAGAAGGTATCTGCTAATAAGGGATGTTCCAGAAGGAGGCGCTACTACACTGAGTTCTGAATCAGAGTATGTTCCGCAGACCAGATGACAACACTAGCTAAATTAGACCGAAGAAGTTGTTGCTAGCGAGAGACATGTGACAGTAACTTAAGTAACTTGTAAAGATGTCATGCCTGCCAGGTTGTATTAAACTCACAAACTTATTTAGATATTGTGGACATTCAGTTCTTCCACAGAAGATACAACACTCAGTAAATAAACACATGTGAACAGGTGCTTTAAATATTATTGCACTTACTCAAAATGACCACACATAACAAATGTGCACAATGCTAGCTAGCAGGTTGCTAATGAACATGTTAAAGGAATGGACATTTTGGTATATGCTAATTCACTTTCTTGCTGAGAGTTAGCGTTGATGAAAACGATCGATTCGATGCCCCTCTCATAAATGTCTGTTAAATAGAAAACACAGAGGAGAGAGTTAGCTTAGCTTAGCATAAAGACTAGAGCAGAGAGAAATAGCTAGCCTGGCTCTATGAAATGTTAAAAAACACGTTGCACAGATTAAACAAATGAGATACAGTACGTGTTAATTTATGAGCTTTAATGGAACCTTTCGACAGAGCCAAGGTGCCAGGCTAGCTGTTTCCCTGCTTCCAGTCTTTAGGTTATTATAAAAAGCTAACCATCCACGCTAACTAGCTAGTCTCCTGGTTGTAGCTTTATATTTAGCAAGAAAATGTATTTCCCAAAATGCCAAGGAAAGTAAGTAAGTAAGTAATTGTATTACTATTTATGAAAAAGAAAAGTTTCTTCCACATTTATAATTTTATTTTTATTTATTTTTGTACCATTGTTAAGAACATATCTTTTTACATGCAACAGGACACTTCAGGCCAACATTCACAGATATTTAAGAAAAGCTAAGATGCTCTGCCAAGCGTGAAGCCTCTGGTAGCTTAATGCTTTCTCATCAGCTCATTATAAAAGGTAAAGGTGCAGCTGCTCTCCCAAGTCACACACTTTGATTGAACGTCTTTACTGAATAGCTGTTAAGGATAATAGGTTGACTTTACATATTTGACTAGTAAATGAGAGAGGCACTGCAACCTTTACAGTAAGACGGCAGTAAATCCCCAGGTCTAAGCAGCTCTAAATAGCTCTTCTCACCTTGACAGGTAACAGGAACATCTGGACGACTCTCTGTAGACATTACAGTGGCATGCAGCCGCACCAGAAATGACCAGATGGCCAGAAAAGGACACATTCAGGTAAACTCTGTGCATCTATGAGTGCATGTCTGAGCTCACGGCACGAATTGGTTTACCTATGTGCATGTGCCTGTGTACAGAGATTATATATGTGTGTGTGTTAGTGGGCAACTGGGCATCTGCTGAGGACCCACAGTCAGCTCCCATTTTAACTTGCCCGCTCCTCCGAGGAGCCAGCAGTGGAGTGCAGACGTAAGGAATGGCAGTTATTCCAGGTGGAGCATTCCTCATCCTCCTCTGACAGATTCCCTCACTGTCATCCTGATGAAAGGCAATGAGCATCAGCCTTACTGCAGCTTAGTTTCCTTCCAGACTCATCAACCCTTGCATCTGCGCACCCTAAACCTATTTCCTGCCTCATAGCAATTTACCCTTGCAATTGCGAAGTAGCAGACTGGACAGCAACAATTGCGGTCAATTCACTTTCAGCTCACCAAATTAAAGATGTAAAATGAAACTGCAGCAGACATAGTGAAGATGTGGCCTTCATTCCAGAGCTGCCGGAAGATTAGAAAAAAAGGTTTCTGGCCAGTGAAAGTCAGTTACTTTGAAAAGCGGGACCAGCTGTGAAAATCTGGAGGCAGGAAAGTAAATGAGAAACTCTTTACGCTCTCTTAACTACTGACGGAGTTGTTCCACTGTCAACATTCAAAGCACTGTGGCTACAATGTGCAGCTTCCAGATGGAGATAAAGGCTGGGAAATAGAGGAGATGAAGGATTTCTCTTCCAGGATAATTAAATTCCTGCAGTACTTGAACCAAAAAGTGAACCTTTTTCTAGTCTTTTCTTCTATGCCACTGTACTATAATACTGTAATGCAGTGAGTACAGCTTGGTTTAGTTTGAAAATACTTAATACTACTGGTAACAGATAGATGAGTTTCATACAGTACAACTACCAAAAGATTGTTGTCATTTTTTTAAATTACTTTGAGAAATACAAAAGCCTTTTTCATTTAACAAAAGAAGGCACAAGTCTTGAATGTAAACATTTTAATGTTTAACAGTCTGGCAAACATGTGATTTAAATTAAGAACTGTTAGCCCAGCCCTAACAGTAGTTTAAAAAAAAGCGAACACAATGCATGCAAATTTGTCACACGGAGAGGTATCTGACAGCTGAAAGACTGAATGAATGAAGCTGTGGAGACTAGAGGCGAAGTGGCAGTGAACAGCTGCATGCTGCTGAGGCTCACAGATACCATACAGCACGGTAGCAACATGACTGATGTCTGTGGTCTCTGTACCACTTGACACCAGATTATTGCTCTGCGGTTTTATACAGCCACATGCCATAAAGCAGAAGTCACACTGCATGCAGGGATGAGGCGAGCCCAGAGTCTCCTCTATTCTCCTGTCTCGTCTCTCATCTCCTCCCAGGCTCTCTGGAGTGCATGCACTGCTGCGCAGCCACAGAGGCACGCAACACACACATCACAGAGAGCCCCAGGGGCTCAGGTGCTTAGAGGTGAATAGAATAACATGGCCATGCTCTGTATTAACTCTACGTTAGCTCAAGTTTCAGCACCGGAGAGGTTTTTCACACACGTCTTTTTTCTATCCTTCCCTCCATCCGTCTGCCAGTCACTCTGTCCTGTCGTCTGCCCTCCCGCAGCGAACCTGGCAGCGTACACCTGTTCCAGCCCAGGTCGGCCTCCTGAAACTCTAACCACCATAAAGACTGGGAGAACTGACAGAAAGGTCAGAGGTCAGTCAACAAAGGAGAAGTAACACCCCCCAACTTGCCTGAGAAACAGTAGCCAGGTAGGTAGATGTGCAGCCATTCACCATCACCCACTTCTTCCTGTTTCTCTCTGTCTCTCCTGAACTACTTCTCTCACACACTTATTTATGCGCAGTAACAATATCAACAAAGCAATATTCCTGCTGGCTCCTTGGCCATGGCAAATAAACACTCTGCCCCACTTCTCCTTCTTTGGCAGTCAGCTATACAAATTTCCTATGTGGGCAAGCAGGCACCGAATGTATTAATGTCACACAACACACACAAATGGCTGTGTAGAAATAAGTTTATTTCCCACATAGTCAAACAAACTCTTTTTTGCACGATGTAGATGATCAATTTCCTTTCTTCTGTGCTCCACGAAACCTGATTTGTAATATTTTACATGGAATCAATAATAACTCTGCATGTAAAGTGGGTCGAGGGTCAAACGATGAACAAAGCAGTAACAAACCAAACATGAATCCAAATGAGTCATTTGTGAGAATTACTGGTCCCATAATTTATGAATTTGACATGAAAAAACTGGCAGAAGGCCTTATGGAACAAATTAATTCCTGCAGCCACATTCATAGTCACACTCATACACACCATCCATAATAGGCTTGGACACCTTGTGCATACATCAGCATTGCACGCACGTTATTCTTGATTAGCTGGCAGTTTGCTCATTATCTGTCACCACAATTTAAGTTCATTACACCTTCATCTCCATAGTGACCTGGTCCTAAATGCAGTTTCCCCATATCAGGAGGGCAAAGGTCATCAGAAAAGTAAGGCCTGGCTGCAACTGACCTCAACCTCCAACGCCTCAACTTAATCCAAATGTCCAAGCCCTCACAGCCCTGCAGGACCATCTCTGTTAATCAGTCAGTGTACTAGTGGAGCTCACAAGGTCCAAGACTGCTTGTATATTCATAGGCCCCAGTATTTATGAGTGGGTGTTAGCACTGCTGACTTCGTCACTGACCTGCAGTCTCTGCAACATACCAAACTCCAATGTGTCTGCTCTAGAACTCTGTCTTATAAAATGGAAGACTTAATATATTTCCATGTTTCCAACCTTCAGTTTTATCAGTAAAAATACAAATATTACAAACCTATTCTCAGCTGAAAAATTAAAAGAATAGCTTGACATTTTGGTAATTGTGTGTATTAGCTTTCTTGCAGAGAGTTAGATGAGGAGGTTGATAGCACTCTCATGTGTGTAAGTGTCCGACCAAGAAATAGATAACAATAACATGGCAATGTGTTGTTTTTACTCTTTGTTTTGTGGTATGGATTCAACAAATAAGATCTAGTGTGCTAATTACTGAGCTTTAGAGGTGCTAGTGGGCATATTTTGTTACTTTGGACAGAGCTAAGCTACTGTAGCTGTTTCCACTATTTCCTGTTTTTATGCTAATCTAAACTAACTGGCTGTTGGCTCAAGCTTCATATTAACCGTACATGCATCAATCTTCACAAGAAAGCAAATTAGCTTAATTCCTAAAATACTTTTGTACAACTTGTAGTGAAGGACTTCCTTGCATATTTCATCAACATAATCCCGTCTTTTTGGCTCCCATTCTCCCTGAATATCATCTATCTCATGGATCAGCGAATACAATAACTGTTAGCCTTTTCAAAAATTAGATATCAAGTGACAGAGCTTCTGTCTAAACTGTGACTGAGGGGCTTGAGCTGCTGCAGTCTGGGCACGGGCAAGGAATTATAGTTCTTACAGGTCACAATGACTCCAGATACTGGCTCTATACAAACCTAATCGCCTTTTGTTGTCAATGACACTCAACCATAAATATGAAGTATCCCAGGCCAGAGACTTAGAAAAAGCAGAGAACTGTAAGCATTTATGACCTGAGGATGGATATAATCTTCTGATTACAGTAAGAAGCTAATTGGTTTCTTTAAAGTGATAGTCTTTCTTTATATCATACCTTACCTAGCCACTGTGTCCAGCCACAATAAGCACTGTCTACAATTATTAAATCTGTCTTTTATAAATTAATAAGTCTGTTATTCACTACTGAAGTCATTCCGTACTGTAGGTTTTAATTATGCAAATTAAGTAGGTGAATTCCCTTGATTAGATCCAGTCTGGAGGTTGTCAGTGTCTCTACTCTTTCCGTCTGTCCTTTTCCAAGGTTTTTTTTTTTTTTTTAATTATCTGCTTTCTTAATGACAAGGCAACTGAAACTTAAGGGTGGTAGCTCAAGGACATCATTTCAGCAAAGTTAATTTGGGGTTGAGCACTTCAACACAATGTCATAAAATATTTATAATAAGAAAAATCATTGCAAATTAAGTGTATAAAAGGGCAATGTAGTTGCATGTGAAGTTTAAATTGTTTCAAAAAGTTGTCAAATACAAGACCCTGTGCACTGTTGCTCTTGATATAAAGCATGAACTTAAAGGCAGGAGGTATGAAAAATATTTAATTGCTGCCAGTGGATGTGGACACATAAAGAAATAATTTACCATCTTGAGTTTTCTAATGCTTGCCAAGTGGGTTCTGTGCAAAATATTTACTGCACCGTTGGCAGGTTCACCCATACACCTTTAGGCTATAGTGTAGAGGGAAAAGGCCTTTACGTCCCTGTATTTGCACACTTGCAGGATAGGAGTGTAAGCAGGTTCTTCTTGACCGTAACAGGAAAACACAAAAGCTGTCTGGGAGGCTTCAGTGTGTATGTGAACAGTGAAATTTCCCTCTAGTAGTTTTCATGTAGAAAAGCATATTCACTCTTCCTTGAATTTGTATCCACTCGCTGATACTACTGTATTCAAACAATAAGTCTGTAGGCAGGGTAAGGGGGAGAGGGATGTCTGGGGACCAAGCCGACTTCCTCTTCACAAAAACGGAATGGCCGGCGGATGGGGAGGGAGGGGAAGCGCAACCTCGGGTAAACAGTCTACGCTCTTGTTTTTCCCATGACAGCCACAGACACAACACTGGCCGAACCCTAGCAGGTATGGTGATCGCAGACACACCAACAGGCCACCAGAGTCGCCCTGTTGACCTTATTCCCTCTACGGAGGAAGCAATTTGGAAGCGATCATCCATAACCACGTCCATCCGATGAGGCCCAACAGGTGGGTAGCTCAAACTCACAAAGACAATGGATTTATTGTCGTCCCATACTATAACCCTGGTGCAATAAGAGCACCCTGCCATCACTGTTTTCCACCCCAGAATTAAGGTCCAATTTAGCCATCAACAAGTGCAAAATAGGGGGTTAACTAGCTGCTCCCATCTATTTCTACAACACAGAGCACCTGGTGAAGGCCACAAAGTACTGCTGGAGGGTCCCACACTAAAAGAGGGAGGTCAGTTCCCATGGCAGATAATGGCAGTAAGGGGTAGGCTTATTGTGTTTACAGAGTGAACTTACCTGATACCTGAACACAGATCTGATATACTCAAAACAAAGATTAGACCACACATGCAGATGTCTCAAACAGAGAGCCCAGGTGCTTCAGAAATGCCCCCTTGTCCCTTGTCTACCTGTTCCCGTATGAAAATCAGGTGATGCGGGATTTGGGGTGAATCTTGAAGAGCTGTAATCCTATCCGACTTTGGGACTCTCTCTCTCTAAAACGGGACAACAAAGGAGAAGCGACCCGAGGGTAAACCCAGCCCGCCACAACAACAGCAGTCTCAGGACCTATATTTAACAGCGGTGGGAATTGTGGGAACAGCCATACAGGAACACTTTCAATGCACAGAGAAGGTCGACTGGGACTTAACTTCCTCCTCAGTCTCCAACATGAGCAGCTCGGTCATTTCAACTCCACTAGCCCCCCCTCCCTCCACACCCAACAGCAAAATGAAGAGATAAGCATTGTTTAGCCAAACAATGGGCCACTTTCAAAGTCTCAAAAGCATCCATTTTCACATCCAAGGCCAGCATTTGAAGTCAAGCATGCAATAAACAACTTTACAAGTGGATGGTGAGAGCTTTCTTGGTACAATTATAAACCATAGAGAGGATCGAATGTCATTGTCTTTAGATATCAGCGTTAAGAGCAGGTGCAGGTGGGCAAGAAAGGCCAAAAGACAATTAGTACAGTATGTGCTACAGAAATGTTACAGCAGTTCAGAGAGTTCCCTACTGCTATGTGTAAAACAGTGAGTATAACTAACTCACATGTTTAATTTTTATTAATTTAATTTGACTATGTTTTTAACAAGAAATACTGTGAAAAAACAATGCAGCTCAGGTGATCTCAGTATTTCAAACTTTAAGGTGTAAATAAGTGCAAAACAGTTTCAATTTGAAAATGAGATTGGCCTAAAAGAGAAAAAAAAGTTATTAAACTAACCTTCAGTGAATTCTGGTCTGCCAGGGCTAGCGCTTGCTTCTTCAGCTCTGTGACTTTCTTTTGACATTGCTGGCAGAAGCCTCCCTTCTCCTCCGACTCTGAGATGGAAACCGACCCGGCGCCCTCAGGGGGAGGCCGGCTACTGCACCGCGCGTCCTCCGCAGATTGAAGTCTTTTCCTGGGGGCTACTGGAGACTCTCCACTCGGACATCCATCCACCTTCAGCATAAGGAAAACGTTTGGTTAACCTATATTGTAGGAATAATAGCAGGTCACACCTCCAGTGCGCTGAAGTGTGTTTGTTTGTACCTTGACGACCCGTTTGAATACAAAGCACCTGTCCAAGCGCGCACCAATGAAATGCAAGTTGTGCTGCTTTTATGTTAGGTGGAAACGACACAACCTACATGATCCTATTCCTATGTATACACTTAATCGTGTGCAGTGAGACACTTACAGTGAACATGCGGTTGTTAGGGTCCCTTCCATCAGGAGCTGAATTGCCCCAAAATGAGCTCATTCTCCCAGATCAAGGCTACACCTTCAGGAGAACGTCTTCCTGAAACACCAAACTCACAGGTTTTGCCGCTGTAAAAAACGCCGGGCAGAGCCATAGGCTAGACTGAAGACCTGACTGAGGGTCACCAGTCATCTGTTGATGTACTGGACCAGTAGCTTCTGGCCGAAGGCAACTGGTGAGTGTGTATAAGTTTACCGCGGAGGAGTTTTGGTGGGGCGCTCACTCAGCGGTGAGCAGGAGGCGGTATTATCATCCTGGAATGGGAGGGCTGAAGAAAACTTTTCCTGCGCAGGAAGGGATCAGAGCTGTTATTATACCATAGACCACTCTCAAGTGTCTGCGTGGTGAACAGAAATATATTAGTCTACGAATTCCCCCCCATAAAATATTTCCTCTTACTCTAAGGTTGGGAAAGTCATCTTATTCCACACTGTCGGACAGAATCACGTATGTATTAGCTTGTTCCACCTTTCCATTGAAGCTACATTAAGTAAAATATTCAAATCCCAGACTCCGTGTTGTTATGGCTCTATCATTCCATGAAATGGAAATATTGTAAATGTGTTACCAATCATTAATACATATTTCCCCAAAATTCCCCGGGATCTCCATTAGGATTTTAAGTACGAGTTATGTGGGCTTAAATAAGGGTGGGCTGCAAGTTTATACAGGGGTTCAGGCGGAAACAAGTAGTCCCACTATTAGAAAACTCAGTGATATTTTCAAATAATTCTGGTTGTGTGTACCCTCCAATAAGATCATAAGACTGACATAATTTTCATATTGTTATTCACATTTTACCAGAGTAAAACGTGAATAAATTGAGTTCAGGGTGCTTTACGCTCCTTATGTGCCAATTATGTCTTGATTAATTGGTCTTCCAGGTCATCCTTTAGAATAGAATAGAACAGAAGAGAATAGAATAGAAGAGATCATTTATATCATTAGGTTTCTGTTTCAGCTGTGGCCGCTCAGTTTCAGCAACTGTTGCCTCTCCTTCCAGACAGGACTGCCTCTGTGTGCTGTTAGTGTCTGGCGCCATCCTCTGGCAAAAATAAAGAACAGCATCTCTCAAACTGGAGGGGGTTGAGGTACCAAGGTTAAATATTTAATCGGTAAACTTTGAATATTTCATGTGGGTGATGTAACCGACAGTGGCCGCACGCTCTGAAACACTTTCTCTTTTTCTTGGCCTTAAACGACCTATTTAGGTAAACCCACAGTCTTTTGTCATCTGGTTGTAGCCTACAACTCATGCCAAATAACAGGTGATTTGAATATAGTCCAATACGTTGTATCGTCATTTAAAGCCGTTTTCTAGTTGGGCTGCACAAGATTGAGGCTGCAAAATGAGTGTCTGAACGACTCTCAAAGATGTAGGAAACAGAAAACTAAGATTATGATTAGTCATTATAAATCTTCACAGTCCACAAATGCTCCCACAATAAGTTATAAACCTTACTTAAATCGGCTAGGTGTTAATTGAGAGCCGCTTCTAATTTGATTACATGATTTCCATGATTTTTCGTTGGCAAAGACAATTTCATTTGCAGCACAATTTTGCAAAAGGGTTGAAAAAGACAAAGTGATGATGAGTGAGATGCGAGGGTGAAGTTTAGAGCAAGAGAGGGGATTGAGGATGCTGCGAGGTGCTGTTCAGGGTCCTGAACACCGGACAAACCCACATCAGTTGTTTGTCTAGTCACTATTTCACACTTGTTTTATAAAATGTAGCCTACACAAGCATGATATCATTCTTTTTTATAACATGTGTTTCCTACAGGGTACTCTTACCTTTGTTTTTCTCTTTAGCAGGTGACTTGTAAATCCAAATATGATGTCAGAGTCAACGAAGATTGTGCCGAGGTCTATGACGCTGGGGTTGGGCATCCCAGCTCCGGGAGACCCCGATGAGTTTGGCAAAGCCATGTGGGCTGCGAGTGTAGCCTAAAAAATATTCCACTCCTCGGGAAACCTATTTGATTTGTAGTATATCCATCTACTTTATTTCTCTCGTATCCTCCAAAAAGATCCACAGGGTTTTTTAATCCGGACATCCAGTGACTCACGGTGAGCGCTGTCTGCACGTGTGCGTAAAATAACCTCTCAGATTTCCAGTAGTCCGAGAAGACAATAAAGCAATACAATCCATCCGGCATGCAATTAGGTTCACATCCAAGTAAGATACTTTTTTAATCCATCCCGAGGCTGGTCATGCCTGATCTCTGAGCGCTGGAGGTCTGAGAGCGAAGGAGCACCTTGTGCATGTGCTGCTCTCTCTCTCTCTCTCTCTCTCTCTCTCTCTCTCTCTCTCTCTCTCTCTCTCTCTCTCTCTCTCTCTCTCTCTCTCTCTCTCTCTCTCTCTCTCTCTCTCTATCTCTCTATCGCTCTCTCTCTCTCTCTCTCTTTCTCCCTCTTTCTCTCCTCTCTCTCTCTTTCTCCCTCTTTCTCCTTCTCTCTCTCTCTCTTTCTCCCTCTCTCTCTCCTTCTCTCTCGCTCTCTCTCTCTCTCTCTCTCTCTCTCTCTCTCTTTCTCCCTCTGTCTCTCTCTCTCTCTCTCTCTCTCTCTCTCTCTCTCTCTCTCTCTCTCTCTCTCACTCACTCGCCCCCCTGTCAGATAGTGATGACCTGCTCTCCCACCCGATTTGCTGCTGCGTCGTTGTCAGCCCCCACACGAAGATGTAAAACACAATGACAAGCCTGGCCATAACCCCTAACGACTGATTCCCTGTAATATTCATGTAGGGATAGTGTGTATGTGGCATGCGGTAATGACCTCATCATAGCTTACTTTATGGAATTCCTTTCTCCTATATAATATAATATAATATTCTTGCAGGATGTACTGTACATGGTTATAGGGTTGTTTTATTGCATTGTATTTTTCACAAGGGAATATCTCATAGGAGACACACATTTCATATTTACTTACTATGATGATAAAGATCATCTGTAGGGATAGTTTCAAATTGATTTGATTTTGCTTGATTTTAAGATACTTCAAGGCTATATCAATCAACATTTGCTTTGAAATAATCAACGTACACACTGAATGAAACTCTTGTGGAACCTCTGAGCAACTTGGTCATTTAAGGTATTTGTAGCTATTGATGCTAAATAATGCATCTGATGTCTAAAGTTCATAATTGCTAATCAATATTCAATGAATAGTATTCACCATAGCAGGCTGAGGCTAGTTATCCCATAGATTGAATGGCTGAGGCCAGTTGCATGGGGTCCAGGAGAGCCATTATGTCGATGTAACTGCTGTGCAGTATTACAGTAAAGAAAATGTGTTTTTTTTTTTTATGGTAAAACTCAATCTAAAACATTCTGTCAGCTCAGATTTAATGTATGAGTTTGAACCAGTTTCTCCTGCAGCTCAACTGCAGAGAGACCCACTGTAGTGATGATGTCATCCACATGAAGCTGCTCCACAGACGGTGAACAGTGGCACAGTAGGACAGCAGCACATATGGTGATTTAACTGAGATAGAGCATGTTTTCTGATTCACAGCTGGGAACTACATTCAAATCTCATTTTGATTGTGACAACTTCTGTATGAATTACATGTCTAGTTCAGTGTTTTTGGATAAAAGGGATATTCCTGGGATTTAGTATTGTATTGCACTCATATAATGCTGGAGGTTCTCCAAAGAGACAGACACATTTGTCAAAATCAAAGCAGCAGAGGCTGAGATATCCTGGCGGTTAGTTCCTAGTGTGGGGCAAGCTCCAAAAACACTGGATCCTACATTTCCCATAATGCAACCTCCCCTACTTATAAATGCCAGACCTTTAACCAAATATCCTCTATACCTTATATACTTCTAAACCGTCTCTGCTTTAACTCCATGCTCTCAGTTTGTAACACAGGCTTTTTGTTAAATCATATAGTCTCCAAGTCCAAGCAGAGATAATGATATCATTGGGTTAATATCTCAGCCTTTAGAAAACTGCCTCCAAAGCAACGGAAGACATTCAACAACTGTTTTCACAGGTTGGCTGCTAGTTATTATGACAAGTGAGATGATCTTGAACTGTGAAATAGGTGGTGTCTCTTTATCTGAAAAAAAAACAGTGAAATATAGCTAAAGGGAAATTATATTTAGGGTGGATTTTCCCTTTAATCATTAGACGCGTCTGTTTTAGCGGATTGGTTCCGAGGCACCTGAGTCCAGATGACTGTCAAAAAAGTTTTAATTAAACTTTAAGTTTACAAGTTTTATTTTATTTTTCAGCAGGTCAGAAATCATTAAAAATAATCTAGATTTAGATTTAGGGAACAATGGTGCTTTGACAGCTGAGAAGAGGGGAGTAAATAATACATATTCTAGGGATGTAGCCTATACATTATTTTTTGATCCCACAAACACTTTGCAATCCACGCAACTCATCACCCCCTCGTCTCTCTCTCGTCTCTCTCTCTCTCACACACACACACACACACACACACACACACACACACACACACACACACACACACACACACACATATGGGGGAAGCAGGGTTGTCAGCAGACCGATAATTACAATCCATAGTAAAGATGATTTACCACGTCCGTCACCCATCCCTCCCCACTGGAGGAGGTCTGGTTGGGTCTCTCTGGGCCGCTGATGAAATTCCGAGGACGGATCCCCTGGGACTGCGGGACTGCATGTACATCTGCTGCCCTTGCGCCCGCACAGGGGAATCGCTCTGGGCATCTCATTATTGTCTCTCTTATGTCTTATCCCCTTGCTCGTGAGACCTCTGCAGCTTCTCCTGGTGCACGGACAGGCTCTGTGAGAAACGTTTAGCAAATATTGATAGTTCTTGGCGCATGGAGGAGATCAAAGGGAAAAGAAGAAGGGGGCTGTCTAAAAGGAGAGGGGGGGATAATCGGTGCACAGTGCGTTCATGAATGATTTATATGCAGTATAAAGTAGCCTATGCCTTGGGAAAAAGGTATTCGGATTTTCTTGTGTCAGATTTTGAGTCTTTAAGTCTGGTTTTCCCATCAAACTGGTCCCAAAAAATACAAGATCTGAACGCAAACGCGTGTGTTCAGAATTTAATTAAGGCATTTGCAGTCTAACTGAGTCCAGATTTGGACTAATAAGTGGTTTAATCAGTGTAACAGAGAACAAAATTACAGGAAATTTTGCATAAATCAAGTTAAAAGCAGAAAAAAAGTGACCCATGTTCTGTAGGCCTAAACTTTCTTAAGTACTGTACTTACATAATCGAAGTAGGGCTACTTATAATTTACCTGAGCATATCCATTTGATATAACTTTATACTTTTACTCCACAGACAGCTAGCCTATAGTTGCTTTCAGATTACAATTTTCTTACCATTCCTGTCCAGTGAAAACGACGTATCTCCACATTTGGTGATTTGGAATTGTGAATGTTTGTGATAAACTCAAGCATTTCCTTTATGTGTTAAGATAATTATCCTACTTTTTAAGCTAAACAAACTCTTTAAAAACCCTAACCCTGTGGTATATATTAGTACTTTTACTCAAGTAAAGGATCCGAATACCTTTTCCACCTCTGACCATGTCCAATTATGTATCTACACTGACATAAAAAAGTCTTCTCTAGTTTAGAAAATGAGATAAAAATTGACAGTAATTTTGCAGTAAGTTTCAGTACTTTGGACAGCGAGCGTCCCTGTAGACTTGGGGTCCAACATCCCACACAGACTCAACAGAGACAAATGATTCTTTATTGACTTGTTTTAATCAGTACTTCTGAATAGTGGCAACAGTAAATCAGCAGAAAGATGGGTGTTACTGCAGCAGCAGAGCTGTTAAAAATGTAAATGTGTGCCAGCAGAACAAAATTATTGGAGCCTGATGATTTTTACAGCTCCCCACAGTTCCTGGACTGCAGTTGGCAATGTAACACAAGGGGGCACAATGAGAGTAGAAGACACAGAGAGAGACATTAAGGAAACAGAGAAGCAGAGAAAATCACAGTTTTTCTGAAATCCTTCAAAGTCAGGCCTTGAGAGACGTTTTCCTGTTTAAAGATCCATTCAAAGGCAGCATTTTCCCAAGCTGGCAGCATTTGTCTGACTGGTCAAGTGGTCCTAAACATTTCACAATTTTTTCAAAGAACTGTTGAACTGTTGAGAACCACTTAATCAGAGGGACCACACACTTTTTTTAGGGAAAAGAAGTCTGTCCTTCAAACTGTTGATTCCACTAGTAAAAGAAGAAAAAAATAGTTTATTAAAATGATCTGTTGGTAGTAAACGCATCACTACGGCAGATTTTAGACCCTTACAGAAGAAATCTGCAAGCTGTGTAAGAGTGCTTACCTGGAGAGGGTGAGCTCTGTCTTCGCGATGCTGTGTCATTGGTGTCATCCCAGCCCAGACTGAATGACTACAGACTTAAGAGCCCTTTATATAGGGTTTTGGGGCTAGGCTCATACAAGCCTCTCATTCAAAAGCAGGAATGAGGCCCATGCTGGTCCAACCGGCTGAACTGGGTTCCACCAGCAAGGTGCACAACGGGGCAGCCGCCCTCAAGACAGTGATAGCAAATACCAGTTACTGCAGGCTGAGAAGTCACATGGACATAAGGAATTTTAATGTCATCTTTGTCATTTCTGGTTGATATTTCTCTCAGTAAAGACAGTAAGAGCTCAAACAGATAGCTCCACATTTGGGTTTGATGTAGTATTTCTCCTAAAGGCCTGCTGCTGTAGTCACAATGAATCCACTTATTATTCAGAACACATATCTGTAGAGAACACAAAGGGAAATGACCTCCGACAATTGGTTAGACATGCGCTAATTCATACAGAAAACCATGTCAAATCAAGAAATTGTTCAGGAGGCCTTAGCCAGGAGCAGTATATGCAGTTTCATGTGAGTATAGCGTTTGGTGCAAGACAGTAGTAATCACAGGAGACATTGCTTTGAAACTAGAGATTTATTTCTGTTCCTTTTATTTATTTTTTTCCACAGGAGGAAGATCACTGAATCATTTTCTCACACACACATTTGCAATACAACAGTAGAGAAATAACTGCATTGGTAATAGCAGGAACAATTTAAAGTAATTTAAATTTTTTTGCACTTTAATATTCATTGATATATAATCAACTTTTTAAACAAAACAAGAGTAGCTATGTTTACTCGATACACAACAAAGATAAGGAAAACAAAGCAAGTCCACTGTTCATGGATGCAAAAGACTTTAAAAAGACATTCAAAATACAAAATGTTGTACTGTAGGCAGTCTTTAATTGACTCACACAATAATCTGAATTTCCATTTCAAAGTCAGATATGCAACTTTTCCAGCTTAGTAATCAGTGTAAGAAACAGGCTGGATGAGTCTGAAAATTAACTACGGGTTTTTGTAGTACCTGTTTGAACAACAGGAAATGAAGAGCTCTGTTTCAGGAGCAGTGGACAAGTGCTACACTTGGATAACACACCAGATAATAAATGATACTTTCTAGCATCTCACTTTAAAAATAAGCCTACAAATACAATTTGTGAATGTACCCTGTAGTTTCAGATAACGTGAATATATTGCTATAGCAAGAGACATTACTTGATAAAGTAATTTAGCACACCTCCTTCACTGTTGAAAGAGTAATGGGAGCTTTCAGCATTCTCCATGTTAAAACAGCGCAGGTGAGTTTCACCCTTAATCCCTGATTAGACCTTCACATTCAGGATGATATGTTTCATATTACATATACTACTGTGCAACAATCAAACATATACATACATCTAGTGTAGCCCTTTGTGATCAGCTTGCACTTAAAACAGTGGTTACACAATGTTGCGCAATCAATGGGTTTGGAGGGAAACTCTGTAAGCAGCGATGGCTTTAAAAAGTATTTAAGCATTCAAAGTGTGAGCAAGTCTGTGAAATTCAATAGGACCGTGGACGGTGTGTAGAGGATGGCTTGGGGGGGGGGGGGGGGATTCAAATAGTCAGAGGACGATTCCTGTTGGTCAAGGTAGATTCAGCTCACAGTCCTGTCGGGGGGTCGATCCCTTCGGTCTGCCACGGAGAAAAAAAAGAGGCAAGATAAACAGGGAGCACTGGGGAGGTGAGAGGTGTTTCAGTGCTATTAACTACTAGTATGTACACACAAACACACCCTGGTCAGCCTAGTGTAAAGCAGGCTGCACAGGTTTAGCATTCACAGGCATTGGTGGGCAGGCATTAAAAGGTGATCAGACTATCTGACGTAGTTTTGATGAACAACAGAGAGGTCCGAGGCATGCTTATCTTACTTTTTTTTAGAAATGCATTTTTCCATAACAATTACAAGTGCTCTTTCGTTCCATACTTTTAATTCTCTTTGCATCGTATTGTGATGATGATTAGGACTGTCGCAGCATGGACAACTGAGCCCTTTCTGTGTTTGAGGTTCTCCTACTGTCTCCGTGGGTTTCCCCCAGGAGCCAGGTGAAGTGGCAGCTCTAAATTGTTAGGTGTGAATGCCTTTGTTGTGTATACATGTGTGTTTTAGTCCTGTGATAGACTGTGACCTTTCCAGAGGTGTAACCTATCTCTTGTGCAATGCATGCTGGGATACACAAGCAGTTCATAAAATGGATGGATGGATGGATGGATGGATGGATAATAGGCACAAGGGCATGTACACCAAAGAAAAAGGGAGCCAAAGCAGCCATGCTAAATTGGATATCATGCTTAATATGGGAAATGTATAAACTGTGAAATGCACGTTTACTACATCTCATTTACCTCCTCCTCATCATCATCATCATACTCATAACCAAATACTGTCTGCAATTAAACAAAACAAACGTGTTATTAGGAGGCAATTATACACAGAGAATTATTCCAATCTGAGTTTTACACTAGTGTGCATATTAAGTTAAAGCTGTTGAGTGTTTGAAAGAAATAGAGATATGAAGCAGCTAGAATGGAAAATAGTGGTTACCTTGGCTTTTTCTCTCTGGAGTTGGACTATACGCTCCACCACGTCCTGCTTGCCAACAGCCTCCTGGGCCTGTGACAGGTGAAAAAGGGTTAATGAGACAGGGTTTTCACTTCATGAATGGTGTTATTTAAAAGTGGAATACGTGTCCCTAGAACCCACCACTGTAATTGCTGCCCGTCCATCGTAGCCCGGTTTATTCAGATCAGCTCCGGCAAGACTAAACATTTCCAGTCCAACCAGGTCAGAGCAGGCTGCCAGGCTGACACACACAAGGACATGACAGAATTAATACGGCAAAGGGCTCCGTTTCCTAAAATCTGTATTATCGACAATCAAATAGCCACTGGCTGAAGGACAAGTTGTGTAAAGAGACTTTTTCTAAAACTGGGCCAGCACATCAAGGGAATAAATCAATAGTGTTGGACTTCAGGACTCCAATGTTTTCGCATTATCTTGACAAAACCTGTCGGCTATCTCAGGTACATAATAACAGAGGCCAGATGGTGTGTCGTACACCTGGCGACACCAGAGACATAACAGATCCAAAGCTATGCTGCCAGGGAGCATTCCTACAGTTTGTGTGACAGTGGGACAACTGGTTGAGCCTGAGTCAGCTATGTAGCGTGGGTCACTGTGATGATGGCTGAGCAACTGATACATTTGTGACTTTTTGTGTGTCTCACCAGCACAGTTCGGTTCCTGCTTCATCCAACTCATCTTTGGAGAAGTGGGCTCCAGTCTTTCTCAGCAGCTTCACAACCTCCTTCTTCCTACATTATTTAGAGGACATATATACATATGTAGTACATAAATATTACTAGCATATCATTCAGTTAAACACAGCTGATACTAAAAGCATCACTAATAAATCCTGTTAAAAAGGATAACTTTTACAAGTTTAACAATTTAATACCCTTTGACTTTCAGAGCCAGTGTGGCTGGTGATTGTAGTTTGGCATGTAAGAACAAGTTCCTTATCCCCTGCAATGAACCACCCACACACAAGTCACCTGCAGTGACACTTGGTGACAGGATTTTTTTTTAAATAAAACAAAAGAGTTTATAAATAAGAGCTGAGCTTGCTATGTAATAAGGTAAGTTACCTAGGAGTTCAAATTGACGCTTAAGTGTTGTTAGGTATGTAGAGGCACAGCCAATTAAACTATTAAAAATGATTCAGCAGACTTCCTGTAGAGTGTTAAGAAGCCAGTATCTTTCATCTGTGAAACTGGGAGCAGGTTGGTAGGACTGGTTCAGAGGACACTCCCTATAGTTGTTCCTTAACCCTGCTTTCTCTATGTTTTCTGCCACTCCTTATATGGGCATCAGGCTGTAGTGCACTGTAAAATGTCAGTGACATTCAAAGTGTGTGAGACATGGTGACATCCTGACAGCTCAAACTCAAAACTCCAGTTTTCATTACTTAGAGTCATTTCATGAAATACATTCAGGAAGGGCAAAGTGAGCGGAGGTGTGTAGCACAGGAAGTGAAGACGGCAGGAGTTAGCGCTCCAATGCATCCCTCTATCATCACAAAGAAAACAAGTCCTTACTTGCAGTGCCAACCGTTAAAATAGGACAACAGCCATTTGGCACTGCTTTGACATATACAACGTTTTCACCCTGAGGCTCAGCATAGCGCTAAAACTGAAACATTAAGCGTGGCTTTTCCCTCATAGACATTTACAGCAATGTCAACGAATGACAAAAAAAAAAGCTTTGGTTAAAATAAACACTGTCTAAACTGTCAGATGACAATTAGCCTAATTATTTTATAATTATTGCCTGGCCTCTAAACTTCATTACGAGTTGCTCCCTTGGACTCAACCCCCCTCTGACAGCCGCTGCTCCATTCCTGTCATTTAGGCAGTGCCAGATTCTCTACTGTTCCTTGCAGCAGTTCATTTAATGAAGTCCCCTCTATAGCAGCTATTAACAACATATTGAGGCAACACTCAATGGTTGCTAATGGCCAAATGGGGGATTTTAAATGTTGTGTTTGGAACTTCATAAACAACATTATTACTTTAACAGACAGATGAAAACAAAACACACCAGGCCTTACTGTTTAAAAAGAGGCGATTCTTACCTGAAGTGTACAGCGTTGCTTAGGGGTGTGTCCCCATAGCGATCTTTAGCATAGACTGATGCTCCAAGACCCAGTAGGTACTCCACCACTTTGTGGTTGCCCTCGCAGGCGGCAACATGTAGGGGTGTACGTCCATCATAGTCACACAGACACAAGTTACTGCCCTGTGCCAAAGACAAACATGAAAACATAAGTGTACTTCAGCTGGTGGATAGAGGATAAGTCTGGTGATATTCTATATTTTTCTCATTGTCAACAAATCTGAAATAAAATGGAAAGACCAACAATACAGTAATTATTATAGTAATAAAGTATTATCTGTGAGGCCAAAGCTCTTTCCTACTTTTGCCAGCCTTATTCGTAACAGTCCAATTTCTGTAATTTCTGTATTACTGTTGAGCAGCACACGTAGAACAGAGGCAATAAATAAATAAATAAATAAATAAATAAGGAGTAGGAGGATAAATGAAAATCAAAGTGAAAAAAAAAATAATCCTTATTAGACAAAGTTCATCACAAGCAGGGGAAATGTATGAAACATTTGCTGTGGGTGGTAAAAATTTAGCACATTTAGTAGCACATTTACACGTTAAATGTGTCCATAGAAAGACTAATCCAAGCAGCGACTGCATACAAGTTGAGCATCATACAAACACGTGACCGCTGGGGCAACTCTAGGCCTGCCTTACCAGTCCAGCCTCATGTTTTGTTTGCTTGTGTGCCTGTGTGTTTCCAATACCCTTTTAATACGGGAATAGCGACCCTGGAAATTTGTTAAACCTGGGTGCGTTGACCGTACAAAAAAACATGACCGAGGTAAGCCAGGTTAAATGCTGCTCTGCTGGCATAAAAGTTTTGCGCTAAGCTGCGTTTAGAGTGTCATAGCCTCAGAAGGTTGACGCATTTAATTTTGATGGCAATAGGCTGACAGGGCAAACACTTCCCTGAAACAAAGGGTGTGTGTATGAAAGGGTTATTACATTTTTTGACAAACAATTAAAAGCCGGTAATGGTTATCAACTGTACATGTGTAGTTGAGATCATAGGGTTGCTTACCATTTCCTTTAGGGCTTCCAAGGTCGCTACGTCTCCAGTCTTAGCAGCAGCACATGCCAGTGAGGGAGTCAGGGCATCACGGATGGCTTCCAGCTCCTGTACACACCACAGACTTTAATCACAAAACTTTCAAATAAAGATGTTCATATAGCATTTTTTCCTTCCCGATACTGATTCCAATCCCTAAACTTGCATCGGCCGAACCGAGTTAACAATCCGATGCCACTGCATTCAAAATAAAAAATATATATATTTTATTTATATATTAACAGCTGTATACTACTAAGACTGTATGAATGTGATATGATTGCTATCATTGTTGTATGGCCTGGCTTGAAACCCTTTGTAAAACATGAACAAATACATAAAGAATGAATGCCATTGAACTTCATTTATTATCTAGTTTGACAGCCAGTCATAACTGATAAAGAACATAAATAAATAAACCTAGAAATACAGTAAATAAATAACTAAAAACTGTGCATCAATTTAATTAAATAAAAGACATTTTAAATAGTACAATAACAGCATAAAACAGTAGTGAAACTGATATTGGCAACACTAGTGCCACCCCTTGAAACGGAAGCTTTGCTTACTGTACACATCAGTTTCACTGGTGGGATTTTCCAGTGTAAATTATTGCCAAATTGCGAGCATTTTGCTAACATTAGCTCTGACAAACATTACACTCTGACACAGCGCTGTGGAGATAGGCCTAGCAATACGAGACTGGTTCCGGTTTGGTCTGCTAACAAGCTAGCGGAGAGCTAATGTTAGCAAACGGCCGTTGTTATCCGGGTGAAAATACTTAAAAGTTCATTTTTTAGGGGCTAAATTATGTGGTATCGGATGGGTGCATAGATGTTCGGTGAAGTGACAGGTAGTCACACTGTTGAAGTCTGTGTATGGGCGGTGCCCTCACCTCCTTGCAGCTGATGCTAAGAAACTTGGCAATGGCCTGGATGAAACAGCGATCTCTCAGACACAGTTTGGCTCCTGCTAACTCAGCACTCATCTCACCTCGCAGGTTCTGAGCCATCATCTAGAACACACACACACACACAAACACACCCGAGCTTCACTCTTTTTCTGATGATTATTATTATACATCTCTGTTAAAAGCAATATTACTTTTGAAACTAGGCACTGACCTTTTTCTTGGCATCAAGACATATGTCTTTCTTGGCCAATACGTAGGACAGCTTTGAAAGGGCAGCCTCTGGAGTCATGTCACTGCCAGGTATCAGCCCTGCTTTCAGCAATACCTGAGAAGTCATGTATATAAATAATACATTTTGTGACATACACATATATATATATATATACACATATATATATATACATATATATATACATATACACACATATATATATATATATATATAATATACATATATATATATATATATATATATATATATATATATAATATACATATATATATATACATATATATATATATATATATATATATATATATATATATAGATATATATATATATATATATATATATATACTATATATATATATATACACATATACATATACACACATACATATATATATATATATATATATATATATATATATATATATATATACATATATATACACATATATATATATATATATATATATATATATATATATATATATATATATATATATATATATATATATACACACATACATATACATACATATACATATATATATATATATATATATATATATATATATATACATATACATACATATATATATATATATATATATATATATATATATACACACATACATACATATATACACATACATACATATATACACATACATACATACATATATATATATATATATATATATATATATATATATATATATATATATATATATATATATATATATATATATATATATATATCTATATCTATATCTATATATATATATATATATATATATTCTCTCAACTGGATAGTCTGTCACAAAATGTCGTAAAAATGGGGTAGTATTGAGTAGTAGGTGACATGCCGAGCCAGTGTGGTAAAGTGGAGACACGGTCCCCCTCAGACACTGGGTGCAGTTCATGATGATGACACCACGGTCGGTGGCCTTCTTCAGCTCTTCCAACAGGTCATTTCGGTTATCAGGGGCATTTCCACTGCCGTAGGTCTCCAGGACCACACCCTCCATGGGCGGCTGCAGGAAAGCCCTTACCTGGACACAGAGATGCCAAGGATTCACATTACAAACTCCCATGATTTATGACCAACTGAACTGGCTTCTTGACTGTGAACAATCAATTTGAAGAATTAGTATTCCATGTTCTTTTTCCTGCAGTGCCTTTCACACCAATCCACTCTCTTAAAAAGCCCATCTGGTGACATCTTTGCAACCAGTATCTCAGTCACTGGTTGGGTAGCAGGGAGGCCCTATACCACATCATTAGCCATGGCATATGACTACAATGGCAGAAATGGCAGGAAAGAGAGCAGTTAATTTAAAAGGTGCTAGCAAGCATAAAGTCACTTGGCAAGACCAGAGCAGTAACCATTAAATGTTAGAAGAAGGTGACACTAAAAGTGCCAGGTTTGGTCAGTATTTTTTGTGATAAGCAGTTTAATAAATTAAAATTTTTGACGCAGATTACAAATGAAGCTCTTATATAGCAGAGACAGGGGGCACACAAGAGCCTGGTGCCTAATCAACACAGTGCCTCATAAAGGCAGTTAAAGGCTGTAAGAAAGTCTTGATAGCCAAGCTGGGCAGCGGGAGCAGATTGAGACAGTAAAGTTACTCTCCCAGAAGCCTCTGCATGGGGAGGTGCAGCTAAATGTTACAGTATCTACACCAGGAGGATTGGTCATGGCCCATAACTCCTTCTCATCTTTCTCTGGCTGAGCTTTGATGGCAGTTTACATGACCGGGAAGGTAACGGAAGATGGGTAATAACACAATTAAATTAAAGTTAACTATATTTTATTGCAGTTAGACAAAACAGCCGTTTTGAGCAGTTAATCTTTAAAGAACATATCTTTGATTCAATTTTAATACACTTTAAAACTATTTTTTCCCCTTCTCTTTTTTTAAATTGCAGCATGCTGGTCAAATTTTTAAATCTACTCCTTTCATAATTTGACTATATCATTTGGTGTTGATTTGAATTTGTTGCGTTATTACCCATAAATAAAGAAAAGACATCAGATTATATTCTTAACATAAGGTGAATTGTAATATTATGCAAACAAATAATATAGCAGTTAATAATTGATCTGTAATGTGATTATTTTCGTTTTGTACCACATACTGTCTGGACAAAGCAGTCAAGACTGTGCAAGAAGCAATACATCAAACTTTGAGCAGCTGAATAAAAAAATAAAATAAAAAAAAACATACTAATTATTCTGTTGTGTGTCATAGCAACCAAAGACCAAGGACGACAAGTGCCCTCTAGACAGGTGGCTGTGACAGAGAGAGTAAACACTTCTGGTCCAGTTCAGGGGTACTTACAGTATCAGTGGTGATCCCTGGAAACAGCCTGAGCAGGCCCACGTTCCTGTTCAGCTCAGGGCTGACTTGAAACTTTGCTGTGGTGTTTGCCCTCCACACCGTATCCCAGTTGACTTAAAGAAAAGATGGAGAAAACAGATTAGGGAAAGTGACATTTATTTTTCACATGAAGACATACCCATTACACCACACTGGCTTACTTGTAATGCCCACTTCAGCAGTGGCCAAAGGGGTCAAGTTAGGAGAGGCGAATGCATTGAAACTCTCAGCATCCACCTTGGTCGTACGATTCCCTCTGTAGAGTTTGTTGTGAAAATACAGGCACACCTGAATAGAGGCAAATACATATTTAATGCACAACTTTTGCTCTTCTACAAAGACAATATCATTTGAACATTGCAGGACTCAACGTATACATGGAAACCTGTGTACACAGTCTAAAGATGGCATCCTTTTTTATTAAAACTCACTAGTCAGAGAAAACATATGAGCCTGTTTAGTACACTCCCTCAATGCAGTTAAATTAAAGTCAATGGACAACATTTTGACTGCACTTCAGTTGTAGTTAGATAGACATAGATAACGCTTTCAGTGTTCTTCCTGTTCTGGTAGTAGCTGTCCAGTATTGTGAAAACACTGTCATTAGAAAGCATTAGTAAGTCGTTTAGGAGAGCTTTTGTTTCCTTTTGCATGTCAATAGTGTCGACACCAGTCTTTACCGAACACACTGTATTTTATCAACATGACAAATATATAGGGTTATTTTCATTTATCAATTAATTTAGAATTCATTTAATTTATGATTTATCACCCCTATATATACTATTTTGATAGTAATAAAGGAAAGTTCACAAAAGAAAGCCACTACAGGTAATCATATTTACTCTGTTTCTCTCCTACATTCACAAATACAGCAATTTTTTTTAATTTTCCCTCTTTGAGGTTGCCAAATTAAAATGAAATGTCTCTAATAATCTAATATCATGTAGGCGAGTAGCATTTATGTTCCATCTCCATTTCTTTACCTCAGGAATGACAAACTGGCCAGCAATCAGCAGCGCCCCCAGCAGGTTGTCTCTGCCATCATTCCTCATCTCATAGATCGGCACCTGAAGACAGAATATGTCTTGTTCTTAAGAGGGCAGTAAATACTTAAAATGCTCACATCGTTTGTTTTTTGTTTGTTGGACCCTTGAGGACAGCAGATCTTACCTGTGATCCAGTGACAATGATTGGTTTGCCCAAATGTTCACACATGAAGGACAGGGCAGAGGCTGTGTAAGCCATAGTGTCTGTGCCATGGAGGACCACAAAACCATCATAGCTTTCATAGTTTTTCTAAACAAGAAAAAAAAGATCACATAGTGTGAATAATTTAAATGGCAGCTTAAATACAATTTTCTACCATATTCTATGTTGTATTTTCTGAGCAATATGAATATTATAGGATTGATTGATTAAATTATGAGGTGTTTGTTTAGAAACAGAGTCAATCAAAAACCTAACAATTGAAAATAGATCCAGCAGTAAGTACCTCAATGTCCTTTCCGATTTTAGCCCAGTCTTCTGTGGTCATATTAGAGGAGTCCAGCAAAGGGTCGTACTCTAAAATAGTGTAGACTATCCTCTTCTTCTCTTTACTCAGGCTGGAAGAGAGAGAGGTTATCTATGAGTTCATGTCGTTATATACACACATTTAATTTTTTTTTGCGGTTTAGTTTTTGCAAGCAAAGACGTTCACTACAAAACACAAAGGACACGTGGTTAAACGAATGATTATTATCTTCACTATGACGAATGATTATTTGTCTTCTTTGTGCTCATTTAACAAAGTTGGATCAAGTTCTGGTTATATTTGAGATGTGAGTTTAAAGAAGAAAAGGGGAACGCTAAAAACCAAACTGACTTTGCGAAGCGAGACAAAGTCTATTTAGCCGGGCCTTCTGTCTCAGCAGTGGGGTGCAAAAACACAGAGGGAGAATTTTGGAAGTGTAAAAGGGAGGGGCATGGTTGGCACTGTTAAAGAGAACAGCACTTTAAATATGCCATTTTTCCTTTTCCACAGTAAAGCCTTAATGTTCTGTGGAGTATTGTAAATAAAGGCAAAGCTGAGGGACATTATGTGGCTGATGCCATATATCTTGAGGGTTCTTTAGTAAGTAATTTCAGGTTAGGGGAAAAGTCCATGTTTCTTTTTTATTCCGATTACAAGGAAGAGAGCTTTCCATGTTTATGTCGCCTCTAAGTTGAGTTTAACTCAGGCGTCCCACATCCCCACCTGGGACACTCTGTTTTTTTAATCTCCCTTTTAAAAAAAAGAGTGGGACATCCCCCTTATAACATGAAGATAGGAGCTGAATGGAACAGCAGGGGGGCGACCAAGCAAGCCCCAGTTCACCCAACCACGAGTCCTACAGACACTCTTCTAATTAGCCTTAAGTCCACACACGACCCAAGAACATATGTTGGTGATAATCTTGAAGCCAAAGTGCCACAAGAAAACACTATTGAAATCACCAATTATTCAGCTATCTGGCAGGGTACCCTAAGGTGTTGCAAAGCTACACATTAGCATACCCGTGCTAAAATGCCTCATAGCTTAAGAATAATGAATGTATGTCTCTGTGTGTGTGTGTGTGTGTGTGTGTGTGTGTCTTAAGAAGTGGAAGAAGAGGGTTGCGGGGGGGGGCAAACAGCCTTGTGGCATTGCCTCTCAACATCACATGAATAAAGCTTTTGAATAAATCAATAAACTAATTCCCTTCTTCAACATAGGCTGGAACTGCATTCTATCAACATGTATTATACTTGCAATAAGCCTATAGTAGATTCAGTTGATATTAACACTATGCCAACTCAAGGATGAGGAAATATTAAAAAGTAAATCATGCTTTCACCACAAAATAATGACAAGAAATTTAATAAAAACATGCTCATGGATTCATGTTAAATATACATGTTATTACTATGTTAGCAAAGGTTTAATATTAGTCAAAGTTAAATGATTGCTAACATTTAAGACATCTACCAAGCAGCTAATTAACAAACAGAAAGCTCCTGTGTAGTTGCTGAAGGTGTAGGAACAGTGCGAGGTTGTAGAGAGTAAAGCTGAAAAGTCCTCCGAAATCATTTTTCAAAGCCTTACAAACAGATCACAACAGTCCTGCCACCGCCTGATGTATGTATACCTTATCTTTACCATACACCCCAGTGCCGCTCAGCCAGTTTTCATAGTGGCAGTCAACATGAAGAGAGTATGGAAATGAGCGAGTAAGGGTACGTTTCTAGTAGAGGCGCCCCCACTATCACTGACAATTAAGAGGCCGTTGATCGGCTGGGGAGGCCTATCACAAGGTGCTCCGCTCTCACTGCTTTACAGCATAAGCACCAGACATCAAGACAACATGGATTAAACAAACAGCAATAGAGTAGATTAGCCTGGCTTTTCTCAGCATGCCAACAGCAGCTTTTCACAAATGAAACCTTGAAGAAACACTAGTCTATCTCAGCTGGGCTACTCTTCTGCCACACATTAAAGCAGCTGGCTTGTTGGTGACATAGGTGATATTATAAGTGTAGAGTAAGAGACACAAAATATACTTCAGGCAATACACAGCTCCGTGCTCCCGTTTCCTTTCTGGTATTTGCTCTTATTGCCAAAGGCCATGTCGGCATGCATTTCCCATCAGGCAAGCACACCCAAACATTTGGTCTTAAGGACTGCAGAGACATCAAACCACTCTCAAGTACAGTGCAGGCACACACAATGCTACCAGTACTTCAGTACCCATGAAATAGATTGTCAGCATGGGGCGTTGGCCTCCTGTTAAAGCAACAAAAGCAGTTTAGAGTCATTAAAACCACTGAGGACAGTGAGTTGCTTCCATTCAGTCTCTGCTTTTTCTTTTTTTTCCTATCTTGCACTGTATGAAGACCATAAAACCAACTGTACTCTAGGGTATAGATAAACAGTCATGATAATAAGGTGCAGTGTTTATCGATTCTAACATGATTTTGCCTATACTACATATTATTAAGTTCTCTTCACAGTGGTCTGCAAATACTGTAGAAACAATATGATTATGTCTGGTTTAGCTCTCTAGGACGAAAAATGAAGAACACACTGCATGACAATCTTTAAATTCATTATAGGTGACTAATATTCTGAATTAGCAAATGACAATTACCTTTGTTGTTACTGTACACTGATTTACATGCAAGTAAAGCAAAAGACTCAGTGATCACCACTGACCCTGCATGATGCTCACATGATGGTTACACTCTTCCAGGTACCCGATAATTACACTTTAAATATCAGTGGAAGAAAAATAAACCCAGATGGCTGTGACACGGTAAAAAAAAGACTTCTGAAAGAATTCTGGGTGCACTTACGGCAAGACCAGAGTCTCATTTCCATAGTACTCAGACAGGCAGGTCTCCTTGGCATACTTATTATCGTGGAAGAAGGGCAACTTGCGTAGGTTCTTCCCAAATGCTTTGGGTTCTGGGCTTAACCCTGTGGGTTACAGAAACAGATAAAAGGGGGTATTGTAATATTTCATAGCTTGCTCTCTGTGGGATTACTGTTAATGAGTAACAGTTAAAGAGAACAGTACAGGGGATTTAAAATCATCTCAACACCAAACATCAGTCTCATACTGAACCCTAGTGGTAAATGTAAGAAATGACACTTGCAGGGGCTAAAAGAATGTATAAGAATCATAACTAAAAGGGGATTCCCTTTATTTATGATTCTTATAAACCTTAGAGCACACAATCTATTAATGGTTCAAAGTAGACTCAACTCATGTTTCAGGAACTGGGACATAGCCTTGGTTTGGTCGTGTGGCAGATTAAAAGACCCTGGCTAGAAACAGAACAAATGTGGAGAGACAGCGAGTGTTTTTATTACTGACACTGGCAGTTGAGTGGCACCTCAGTTGAAAGCGTGTGGCAGGTTTTAGAGCGTTGTCAGGACAAACGAGCAGCACTGGTTCGGCACATGTCAACAAGCTGCCGAGCGGCACCATAGTGGCAATCTGTCTGCATTTATGGAACGCTGCCTCGATTTGCTAATTTAGAGGGATAACCCAAAGGAGTGTGTGCATGGTTTGTTGTCACAACAGGTCAGCTGCTGTTAGTCCATTTTAGGAGTTGTGTTGAGCTTACATTTTTTAGGTGTTCATTTTATTGACTTACTTTTATTTATTTACCTCCGCCAAGGAGGTTATGATTTCACCCATTTTGAAATAAAAAGTAATCAAAATACACTCTTTACTAACACTTAGGTTTATAGTCTTTTTTTTAATTATTATTATTATTATAAAAAAAACAACAACAAAAAACATGTGGGCTACTTAATAAATTCAATAATCCTGTTTACACATTTTTAGTTACAAACTTGTTTGTTTTTCACTTTTTCATGACAGCTAAGCAGCAGCTGAGTAGTCTGGCTTGCCGGACATAAAGTGCTGCTATAAAGCCTGATATCTCTCACAGCTACACCAAGCCCTTGCCTCCTAGTACTATTAAGAGTAAAAGCCAGGACATCACTGTGGATGAATGGGTCATAGACAGGACTGTCACTCAGGAGACGGAGATTCGTATCCCGTGAGAAATGCATTTTTAAACTTAGCTGACTTATTATTTTCAATATAGTTTGGTTAGGTTTAGGCAACAAAACGGGTTGCTAATGGCATTGTTGACTAATACATCAAATTAATCTAACTAATCAAAGCTACTGACTGCTGACATCTATGCAAAAGCAGCTAGATTGACTCTTGACACTGTCAACTGTGGCACTCCTGTAGCAGCTTGGGGCATCTAGTGATGGGTGAAATCACAACCATGTTGGTGGAAATATAAATAAAAGGATTTAAAAACAAAAAGTAGAGCTTTATAAAAATCATAAACCAACTTACGACAGATGACCTGTCACAACAAACAAATCATGCACACAAAACTCCTGTAGGTTTTTCCAGGAAATTTGCTACAAATTGCCACTGTGGTGCCACTCAGCTCGGCAGGTGAGGTGCCGAACAAGTGCCACTCGCTTGCCACCGTCCAGAAACCTGCCACTCACTTTCCACTGCAGTGCCACTTGCTTGTCAATGTCCTGACATCTGCCTGCCACTGAGGTGCCAGTGCCACTCGGAGGATCTCAACCTTGCTGCAAATGTGAAAGACACTATGATGTGTGGACCTACATATCCACAATTAAGTGTGATTCATCTCCAGGCCATTTAATTTAGATTCAGAGGCAAATCTTCAACAACAATACCATTTTATTATAGCATTGTCAAAACAACAAACACCTTTAGGTATATTACAGAGTAAATAAGAGAATGTCCAGATGTTGCCCAGTGCCCTTATGTCAACATCTAGTTATTCATTGAGAGATATCTGTGATGTCACTCAAGCAAAAGGAGGGGCAGCTTGTCTAGTAACGTTAGTTGGCATTGGGAGCATTGCCTTCCTAAAATATTTACAAACTCAATGCATTTTAGTTGGATGTCTAGGTAGAGTCGAATTTTCTTATTAAAGCTAAATGTGCTGGTTCTGATCATCACTGAACTAACCAAGCTTAAGCTTGTAGCTTGTAGTTGGCAAAACTATTTTAGGATGCACTCGCATGTTCGCCTCATACTCGCAATAAAAAGGGAACAACATGCAACGTGCCTGCTAATAGCAAGCCATCGAGCTTCCACAGTGTAGTTGCCCCAGAGCACAGGGCAGAGAGAAAACAATACAGTGAGTTCTGTTTAAGCCATAGCTACCATCAGGATGAGGAGTCATCCCGATTGTTCCTCCGGTGTTGATAACCAGGACTCGCTCCTCGATATATGAAGTCACCGGCTCAATGCACTCGATCGAGGTGCAGCTCGATAACATTCTCCTTCGGCATGGATGCAGCGGAATCGTTCTCGCAGGACTAACATCGCTCGATTCTGTCAAATCGAGTGTAGGCTGTGATAAAGCCCGGGAAAGGCTTGTCATGTTGCTGCTGGAATCCGCCATGATGACTTACAAGTGAGCCCGGTGCTGCCCCTTTAAAAGCGCGTGCTGCTAGTGTTAAAAAACAACAGTGGTCTTCAAGTGCTCCAACGTTGAAAGAAGGTCCCGTTTCTTCGGGCTTTTATACAAAACTGCAGCTTCCATCGTTATCATGTGATGTATTAAACAGAGGGCGGTACCATCGTTTTGATTATACACTTCTAGCCTACAGTACTTGAGTCTTCCTTATCTAGGACCCCTCCTATCGATTATTTTGCCCTTGAAACCTGAATCGCCGATGGACAGTGTCCACTTTGACGTCAGTGCTTTGGGGGTGGTTTCAAAGGCAACAAACTTGATGGACGGGACAGTTTCAATGGTGTCAACTCCTCTGCACTACTGTATGTGGTTACAATAAAACTGCAGAATATGTTTTTAAGAATTTGTTTGGAATAAGATTATATATATAATATATATATATATAATAATATAATATATAAGTAATATATATATATATATATTACTGCATAAGAATACTGCAAATTTGCATGCTAAAATCCTTAAGTAAAGTAGTTTCAAGCAAACAGTCATTGAAACTATGTTAAATCAACATTCCATTGTCAACATTAAGTCATTGAATCAACATCAAACTCTGATGTTGATTCTACATCATTTTGCAACCTGTTTTAATATTGAAACAACGTTGAAATCCTGTCCATAGATCAACGGAATTTCAATGGTATTTCAATTATCAGGAATATTGAAACAATGTTGAAATTTCAACTGAACTAAGGATCAACGTGATTTCAATGGAATTTCAATCATTATTAAGCCATAGAAAAGTATTGCTAGGCATACGAAAATGTAATGCCCTAAATGAAATAGCCTGGAATGAATATCCTGCTGTATCGACAGCCAGGATGTTGGAAAGTGATGGAACATTTGAAAGCTTGTATGCCTATAGCCTAGCCTAAAACACTGACTACACCACACTGTTTAAGGTAAAAACAAATTCATTTTATTAGCCTCTTATTTCATTATTTGTCCTCTTTAGCATATTTACGGTTCATGGTCCTCTCACGTCTGATTGGTTTGTCGTCTAGTCCATCCTGCCTTGTCTGGCGAATAGCGCAGCAACTGTTGCACAGCCTGGGCAAAAGTAAATTGGGTGAAAAAAATGAGCCTTTAAGTTAAACAGAACACCCACATATGCACACTTGGAAACAAATTCAGTAGCCTAGGCCTAGGATGAGGCAATTTGTCCAGTGTTGTAGGCTAGCCTATCATGTTTTCCCTACATTCAAATCACTTTTCAAAATTGCCCAAGAATATGTGCGTGGGTTTATTCGAATTAAAGGGAGGCAAAAAGGATCAGCTTGCAGTAACACCTTTCAGGAAAAGGAAAATTTCTGAGGCCTCGCCCCCAGGACACACCCCAACACACACACACACACACACACACACACACACACACACACACACACACGCACACACACGAAGGTTACCTTTTTACTTGCTTCAGTCCCTCCTGCAGGTGATCTCTTTTTTCCCCCTCTACAAACACATTACAACACCATTAGAGCAACAAATACTGTCACGTCTAGCGCTAGCTAACGTTAGCTGGCGTTAGCTAGCATTAGCTAACATGACCTAATTCTAAAAGTTGTCCTCAGCAAAATCCAAAAGCTATAATGCAACTACAAATGGAAATTCAGTCATATCCAATCATTTCCTTGCCAAAACATTTCCAACTTCATCTGTATCATATTCTAAGACTAGTTACTGATATTACTAATTACTAATGTTAGCTAATGCTAGCTAACATTAGCTATTTTTAAAAGTTGTCTTTTGCATATTCCAAACGCATGATGGACACTAACCATCATGTTAACGAGTAACAGTATTTGATTTGGTACAATTCATTCATATTTAACATTACATATTAAGCAAGCTTACCTGATCGTATGGGTCCCAAGAGTCCAGAAATGAGATGTGTCCGGTGCAGTACGTTGGTACTACCACCTGATGATCTCATGGTCAACCAAAAATCGATGGCTTTTCAGTCATATTTCCCGGTCAACTATATATCAATGCATTTTCAATCATATTTCCCGGTCAACTATGTCGATGTCTTTTCAACAACAGGTCGTTTCCCGGTCAACTCTAAATCAATCACTTTTCAACACATTGGCAATATCGCCCGGTAAACCAAATATCAATGCTTAATCAATCATAAAGATAACTATAGATCAATGTTGTTCCAATGTTGTTGTCATCAACATTAATAACGTCAGGTTTCATCGATATGGTAATGATGATTCAACATTTAGCCTATTTTGGATTGAAATTTCAATATCAACCATAATGATGATTCAGATGGAAAATCAATATTTATTCAATGTTGGCTTGCTGTCTGGTCCCTCACCGTACCCATTATATCTTGCTTGCTTTACATTACTTCTCCGGGAACCATCACCTTATCGTGGTGGAGAGGTTTGTGCGTCCCTATGAACCTGAGGGCTGTGTTGTCTGGAGCTTTGTGCTCCTGGTAGGGTCTCCCAAGGCAAAGTGGTCTCAGGTGAGGGGCCAGACAAAGAATGGTTCAAAAATCCTATGAAACATCGAGGAAGGGATGAAGTGACCCTGCCCAGAGGAAGCCCGGGGACCCCGTCTGGAGCCAGGCCCAGATGGAGGGCTCGTCAGCGGCGTCTGGTGGCCGGGTTTGCCACGGAGCCCGGCCGGGCACAGCCCGAAAAAGCTACGTGGCGGACATCTCTCCATCCCATGGGCCCACCACCTGTGGGAGGAACCGCTGGGGTCGGGTGCACTGCCACATGGGTAGCAGTGAAGGTCAGGGGCCTCGACGGACCAGACCCGGGCAGCAGAGGCTGGCTCTGGGGACGTGGAATGTCACCTCTCTGTGGGGGAAGGAGCCGGAACTTGTGCGGGAGGTGGAGCGCTACCGGTTAGATCTGGTGGGGCTTACCTCTACGCACAGTCTTAGTTCTGGAACCATACTCCTGGATAGGGGTTGGACTCTTTTCTTCTCCGGAGTTGCCCAGGGTGTGAGGCGCCGGGCTGGTGTGGGGATACTCACAAGCCCCCGGCTGAGCGCCGCTACGTTGGAGTTTAACCCGGTGGGACGAGAGGGTCGCCTCCCTACGCCTGCGGGTTGTGGGGGGAAAACTCTGACTGTTGTTTGTGCATATGCACCAAACAAGAGTTCAGAGTATTCGGCCTTCTTGGAGACCTTGAGTGGAGTCCTGCATGGGGCTCCAGTCGGGGACTCCATAGTTCTGCTGGGGGGGACTTCAACGCGCACGTGGGTAATGATGGAGACACATGGAGAGGCGTGATTGGGAGGAACGGCCTCCCTGATCTAAACCAGAGTGGTTGTTTGTTGTTGGACTTCTGTGCTAGTCATGGATTGTCTATAATGAACACCATGTTCGAACATAGGGATGCTCATAAGTGTACTTGGTACCCAGAGCACCCTAGGCCAAAGGTCAATGATCGATTTTATAATCGTTTCATCTGATCTGAGGCCATATGTTTTGGACACTCGGGTGAAGAGAGGGGCGGAGCTGTCAACCGATCACCATCTGGTGGTGAGTTGGGTCAGGGGGTGGGGGAAGACTCTGGACAGACCTGGTAAGCCCAAAGCGGGTAGTGCGGGTAAATTGGGAACGTCTGGAGGAGGCCCCTGTCCGACAGACTTTCAACTCACACCTCCGGCGGAGCTTTTCGTGCATCCCTGTGGAGGCTGGGGGGCATTGAACCCGAGTGGACAATGTTCAAAGTTTCCATTGCTGAAGCTGCGGTGAGGAGCTGTGGTCTTAGGGTCTTAGGTGCCTCAAGGGGCGGTAACCCACGAACACCGTGGTGGACACCGGTGGTCAGGGAAGCCGTCCGACTGAAGAAGGAGTCTTTCCGGGATATGTTATCCCAGACGACTCCGGAGGCAGTTGCAAGGTACCGAAGGGCCCGAAGGGCTGCAGCCTCTGCCGTGAAAGAGGCAAAGCAGCGTGTGTGGGAGAAGTTTCGGAGAAGACATGGAGAAGGACTTTCGGTCGGCACCAAGGTACTTCTGGAAAACCGTTCGCCACCTCAGGAGGGGAGCGGGAGAACCATCCAAGCTGTGTACAGTAAGGATGGGGCGCTGTTGACCTCAACTGAGGAGGTAATAGGGGCGGTGGAAGGAGCACTTTGAGGAACTCCTAAATCCGACTAATACGCCCTCTATGGTAGAGGCAGAGCTGGAGGATGAGGGGGATTGGCATCAATTTCCCTGGTGGAGGTTGCTGAGGTAGTTAAACAACTCCACAGTGGCAAAGCCCCAGGAATTGATGAGATCCGTCCAGAAATGCTTAAAGCTCTGGGTGTGGAGGGGTTGTCTTGGTTGACACGCCTCTTCAACATTGCGTGGAAGTCTGGGGACGGTGCCTAAGGAGTGGCAGACCGGGGTGGTGGTTCCCCTTTTTTAAAAAGGGGGACCAGAGGGTGTGTGCCAATTACAGGGGTATCACACTTCTCAGCCTCCCGGTAAAGTCTACTCAAGGTGCTGGAAAGGAGGGTTCGGTCGATAGTCGAATCTCAGGTTGAAGAGGAACAATGCGGATTCCGTCCTGGTCGTGGAACAACGGACCAGATCTTTACTCGCAAGGATCCTGGAGGGAGCCTGGGAGTATGCCCAACCAGTCTACATGTGTTTTGTGGATCTGGAGAGGCGTATGACCGGGTGCCCGGGAGATACTGTGGGAGGTGCTGCGGGAGTACGGGGTGAGGGTCCCTTCTCAGGGCCATCCAATCTCTGTACGACCAAAGCGAAAGCTGTGTCCGGGTTCTCGGCAGTAAGTCGGACTCGTTTCAGGTGAGAGTTGGCCTCCGCCAGGGACTGCGCTTTGTCACCAATCCTGTTTGTAGTATTTATGGACAGGATATCGAGGCGTAGTCGGGGTGGAGAGGGGTTGCAGTTCGGTGGGCTGGGGATCTCATCGCTGCTTTTTGCAGATGATGTGGTCCTGATGGCATCATCGGCCTGTGACCTTCAGCACTCACTGGATCGGTTCGCAGCCGAGTGTGAAGCGGCTGGGATGAGGATCAGCACCTCTAAATCGGAGGCCATGGTTCTCAGCAGGAAACCGATGGAGTGCCTTCTCCAGGTAGGGAATGAGTCCTTACCCCAAGTGAAGGAGTTCAAGTACCTTGGGGTCTTGTTCGCGAGTGAGGGGACAATGGAGCGGGAGATTGGTCGGAGAATCGGCACAGCAGGTGCGGTATTACATTCAATTTATCGCACCGTTGTGACGAAAAGAGAGCTGAGCCAGAAGGCAAAGCTCTCAATCTACTGGTCAGTTTTTGTTCCTACCCTCACCTCTGGTCATGAAGGCTGGGTCATGACCGAAAGAACAAGATCCAGGGTACAAGTGGCCGAAATGGGTTTCCTCAGGAGGGTAGCTGGTGTCTCCCTTAGAGATAGGGTGAGAAGCTCAGTTATCCGTGAGGAGCTCGGAGTAGAGCCGCTGCTCCTTTGCGTCGAAAGGAGCCAGTTGAGGTGGTTCGGGCATCTGGTAAGGATGCCCCCTGGGTGCCTCCCTAGGGAGGTGTTCCAGGCACGTCCAGCTGGGACGAGGCCTCGGGGGAGACCCAGGACTAGGTGGAGGGATTATATCTCTAACCTGGCCTGGGAACGCCTCGGGATCCCCCAGTCGGAGCTGGTTAATGTGGCCCGGGAAAGGGAAGTTTGGGGTCCCCTGCTGGAGCTGCTACCTCCGCGACCCGACCCCGGATAAGCGGATGAAGATGGATGGATGGATGGATGGATGCTTTACATTAATTACGTACTTACAGTGGTTAAAAGTAACTAAGTATATAACAATACTGTACTTGAGTTTAAGGTACTTGTACTTGACCTGAGTATTTCTATTTTATGCTACTTTATGTTTCTACCTCACTACATTTCAGAGGGAAATATTGTACGTGTTTACATGTGTGTAGGCCTACATTAAAATGATGTAGCCTTCACATGCTTCCACTAAGTATAATCCAATAATATAAATATACATTGTTCTAAAATGGGACATTCTGCATAATGAGTACTTTTACTTTTTGTACTTTAAGTATATTGTATTGCTAATACGTTTGTATTTTTTCTTGAGTAATACTTTGAATGCATGACTTTTACTTGTAACAGAGTATTTTTACACTGTGGTACTGCTACTTTTACTTCAGTGAAATATCTCAGTACTTCTTCCACCACTGCTTACATTTATCTTACACATTTATGTTGTGTATTTAAGCTGTACCATACACATTATTTATTTTTTAATTAGTTTTTTAATAGTAAGTCTACAGTGTAATGTTGGGCTGTTGCTGAGTTATGTTTTATCATTATTATCACTCATGTAGTTACTATTTCATCGAGAGAATTAAGTTTGCAATTACTCCAAAAGTGGAGAACAAAACACATCAATGCTTTACATTACTTCTCCGGGAACCATCACCTTATCGTGGTGGAGAGGTTTGTGCGTCCCTATGAACCTGAGGGCTGTGTTGTCTGGAGCTTTGTGCTCCTGGTAGGGTCTCCCAAGGCAAAGTGGTCTCAGGTGAGGGGCCAGACAAAGAATGGTTCAAAAATCCTATGAAACATCGAGGAAGGGATGAAGTGACCCTGCCCAGAGGAAGCCCGGGGACCCCGTCTGGAGCCAGGCCCAGATGGAGGGCTCGTCAGCCCAGGCTATAATCCCAGGCTACTGCAATACAAATACTAATTTTTTCATTAAAAATGAACTAAATTAAAAATACAAAACTTTTATCAGCAAAATGTACTTATCAAAAGTACTAATTATGCAGAAGGGCCATTTGCAATAGTGTTATATCATTATATATAATTGAACCTGTAACTGATGCAATAACATTTAAGCAATATTTCAGTGCCATATCTGGCCAAGGTTGATCTAATTTATAAACTTTTTAAAACATTTCATTGACTTTGGGGTAGAACACACACACACACACACACACACACACACACACACACACACACTATGACTTATTATTGTCTTAATTATTTTCATAACGATTCTTAGTTTTATATTATGATTGATATTGTTTTAAACAGTAAACAGTTTTACACAACCGCTGCAGTTGAAGAAATAACCTTAGAATTCAACCAAGCCATGTAATAAAATCCAATAATATAAATGAATTCTAAGGCATTCTGCGGTCTGTTATTTCTTAATAACAGACCGTTGCTAAGTATAACACACCGTTGCCATGCATAGCAGAGCGTTACCATGGACGCAGTTCTGTTCACTCTGGATCATAGACTGTAAATATTAATGAGTGGTCTGTAACAGAGGAACACTAGCCAAGCCAACATAGACTTCATAATGTTCCCAACATTTTCTCCTCAAAGGAAGAACCTTGGATCCTAGGAGTAAATTAAGAGGGAGCTTCACCTGGCTATACCCAATGTTTAGATCTGTTGTGGTATTTATGCAAATTAGCACATACATAATTAGATTATGCACCATTTGCCCATGTTAACAAACAATTTAAAAAACCTTGTAATACATTTTTTGTTTGTCTTGATGTCAACTCAGTCATTTTCATGGTGATATCTAAAGGTTAAAATGTTTATTCTATTCACATGAGAAAAAGAATGAATAGGCGTATGAATAGGCTATATTTGGGTGTTTTCGAAACTTTCCCCTAATGGGATTCTTCTGGGCTTTTTTCCTTAGTCAGGACATATTGAGGATACAAAATAAGTTCAGTTTGCTTCTGTTGCAATTTGTTCAAGGTTGACCCCCATTTTGGCTTAAAATGACTGGACTAACTATGCACCGAGATGTTGGAACAGCCTGCCTGAGGAGCTGAGAGAAGCTGGAAATATAAATACCTATAAACCCAGACTAAAAACCTACTTATTCAGTCTGGCTCTCATGTAGTGTCTTAATAGTATTAATAATTTTATTAAAATGTTCTTTTCTTTTATTATTTTAAGTGTTTATATTTGTTTCAATGTGTTATAATGTCCATGATTTCAGTAATAAATTGTGTGTGTGTGTGTGTGTGTGTGTGTGTGTGTGTGTGTGTGTGTGTGTGTGTGTATATATATATATATATACACACATACATACATATATACATATACACACATACATACATACATATTATGACAGTTGTCTTAATTATTTTCATAATGATTCTTAGTTTTATATTATGATTGATATTGTTTTAAACGTTGTTTTTTTAAATATATTTTATTAATTTTTTATTTATTTTAATAATTGGTCTCTTAATCCATTTATATATATTTTTCTCTTATTATTCCTTTATCTTGTCTAATGTTTTTCAGTCACTGTTCAGCAATTTGAATTGCATTTTGTCATGTTTGAAAGGTGCTATATAATAACTGATTGATTGATTGATGACAAATGAGGTTTCAAAAACAATCTACACCTCATGCTGCAAAGCATCCTGAATTTACCTGCAAAGGTATTGCCACTGGACAAGTGGTGGGGTCCACACTTGGTCTGCTAAGGTGTCAAATGGCAATACCTTTGCAGGCACTTTAGCAGAATCCAACAGCTGGAACCTAAGTGTGGACCGATGTAAAGGAACTGCCACTGTACACACATTTAAAGGCAGCTTAGGACTTATTTTTTATTTATTTATTAATTTATCTAATCAAACTGCATGTGAACTAAGTGCTAATTATTAAATTGCTGCATTATAATAATATGGATAACATGACATGTGGAAGGCAATAGTAACTACTGCTGTATGTCTGTTCATCTCTTACCTCCTACAGTTTTACTTGCATTGACATAAAAAAAAAAGCTGTGGTAGATAAAAATCATGCATGAGACAAACACAAAAACAAGGTCAAATGTATCAGATTGAGAAATATAAGTTGGCTAAGTTCCTTTGAAATGTATCTTACTTACTGTAAGAACTCCAGTCAGGATTATGACATGTGCAGGGGAACAGAGTCATGCAGTTTAAAAAGAGCTCGCCCAACAATACCCATCCGGGTTCAACCCCCAGTCACAGAGCTTCAAAATTATTTTGAACACAACTGGATCTTATTTTTGTAACTGCACAAACAACCTCTAGTCCGTCTAAGCACCTGTTTGGAGGGAGTTCACATGAAGCTCCAATGTATTTATTTTATTGCAGATATTTTGACCACACGTGGTTATTTTTCGAGGCAAGAACAGCTTTACATACATACATCACCTTGCAGTAATCTGTACAGTGGTACAGCACAACATTCAAGAGTCTGATGCTGACAGAGCATCTGTCCAGATGGGTAAAAACAATCCATCGCATCAAACTGTGGTTTGGGCCATGCAAAGAGTTCAAAAAAGGTTATTGAGATGTGGTCTGTATAGAACAGAGGAACACTTGCCAAGCCAACATAGATTAGATTAAAACAGGAAGAGCACAAGGATAAGACAAAGAAAGCAACTTGGGAACACTAAGATCTGTTGCTGTATTAATGAGATGTTTTTGGTCAGTATGTACACCCAGTGGAGTGGGTGATTTGGAAAAAAAAGCCAAACAGAAAGTAACCAACAGAAACAGAACTATTTTTGACCAGTTTTTAACCATTCACTCTACTTCTACTGATAGTTAGATGACAAATGAGGTATCAAATACAGTCTACTCTTCAATACACTGGTACTATTTATAATGGTCTGTAATGATGAGAAATGTCTTTGAGGCCTGGTAGAAACCTGTGTCCATTGTAAGGCATTGCCATTGTACACAGATTTAAACACAGCTTAGTCCTGAGACGTGTTTTTCAACTGACTATTTTATCAAAATTCTACTGACCAGGAGGAGAGAACACATTACACCTATTTTAAAATCTTTACACTGGTTATGTTAGCTTTCTTATTGATTTTTAAAATTATTTTACTAGTTTATGAGGCACTAAATGGCCCAGCACCAGACTACATCTCAACAAATGCTTTTATTTTATGAACCAGGAAGGCCCCTCAGATCCTCCAACTCTTCCCTTTTATCTGTTACACAAAGCAGAACAAAAACTTATGGTGATGCTGCTTTTAGCTACTTATTCCAGTAATTTTATGAAATAAGGTTGAACAAATTGCAACAGAAGCAAACTGAACTTATTTTGTATCCTCAATATGTCCTGAGTAAGGAAAAAAAGCCCAGAAGAATCCCATTAGGGGAAAGTTTCAAAAACACCCAAATATAGCCTATTCATATGCCTGTTCATTCTTTTTCTCACGTGAATAGGGTAAACATTTTAACCTTTAGATATCACCATGAAAATGACTGAGTTGACATCAAGACAAACAAACAATGTATTACAAGGTTTTTGAAATTGTTTGTTAACATGGGCAAATGGTGCATAATCTAATTACGTATGTGCTAATTTGCATAAATACCACAACAGATCTAAACATTGGGTATAGCCAGGTGAAGATGTCTTGTTGAATCTTGTTGACATTTAACAGTAAAATACTTAATGTTAAGGTCTGAATGGAACCCATTTAGGCTACCCAAAAGCATTAAGGTGCCCATATTATGCTCATTTTCAGGTTCATAATTATATTTTGAGATTGTACCAGAATAGGTTTACATGGTTTAATTTTCAAAAAACACCATATTTTTGTTGTACTGCACATTGCAGTCAGGGTTACACTCCTCTTTTAACCCTGTGTGTTGAGCTCTCCGTTTTAGCTACAGAGTGAGGCATCACACTTCTATTCCATCTTTGTTGGGAGTCGCACATGCACAGTAACTAGGTAAGGACTACTAGCTAGAAGCTAGCGCTGCTAGTGGTTAGCCACCTCGTTCTCAATGGCAAAACACTGCTACAACACACACAAGTTCACCCTAATCTACAAAATAAATTGTATAGAATTACTTACATGTCCCTCGTCTGCAGGTATTCCACGCAAAATTGGAAGTGCGCCCTAGTTTAGAAGAAGTCTCCCGGCTAATCCTGCCTTGTACTGACTGAAGTTGGAGAAACAGCTAGCTGATGTGGTATTAGCTAAAGTGGTTAGCACACACCAAATGTTTCGGCCGATGACGGCCCTGCCGATTTTGACCAGGGTTTGGGGCTGGGTCTGTGGGACTGTTTCTGGGGATTGAGTCTGAGGGAAGAACAGGAGACAAGGGTAAGGAGAATGCAGAAGACAAAAGGTAGGTCCTGTTCCCCATCTCTGCAATAATAATTAATAAAGGCTGGTTTAAAGTACTTCTTCCTGCCTCTGTGTATTGATGTTCATGGGTAGCCTAAATGGGTTCCATTCAGACCTTAACATTAAGTCTTTTACTGTAAAATGTCAACAAGATTCAACAAGACATCTTCACCTGGCTATACCCAATGTTTAGATCTGTTGTGGTATTTATGCAAATTAGCACATACATAATTAGATTATGCACCATTTGCCCATGGTAACAAACAATTTCAAAAACCTTGTAATACATTTTTTGTTTGTCTTGATGTCAACTCAGTCATTTTCATGGTGATATCTAAAGGTTAAAATGTTTATTCTATTCACATGAGAAAAAGAATGAATAGGCGTATGAATAGGCTATATTTGGGTGTTTTCGAAACTTTCCCCTAATGGGATTCTTCTGGGCTTTTTTTCCTTACTCAGGACATATTGAGGATACAAAATCAGTTGAGTTTGCTTCTGTTGCAATTTGTTCAAGGTTGACCCCCATTTTGGCTTAAAATGACTGGACTAACTATGCACCGAGATGTTGGAACAGCCTGCCTGAGGAGCTGAGAGAAGCTGGAAATATAAATACCTTAAAACCCAGACTAAAAACCTACTTATTCAGTCTGACTCTCATGTAGTGTCTTATAATTATAATTTTATTAAAATGTTCTTTTCTTTTATTATTTTAAGTGTTTATATTTGTTTCAATGTGTTATAATGTCCATGATTTCAGTAATAAATTGTGTGTGTGTGTGTGTGTGTATATATATATATATATATATATATATATATATATATATATATATATATATATATATATATATATATATATATACATACATACACACACATACATATATATACATATACACACACACATACATACATACATACTATGACAGTTATTGTGTTAATTATTTTCATGATTCTTAGTTTTTTATTATGATTGATATTGTTTTAAACGTCGTTTTTTTAAATATATTTTATTAATTTTTTATTTATTTTAATAATTGGTCTCTTAATCCATTTATATATATTTTTCTCTTATTATTCCTTTATCTTGTCTAATGTTTTTCAGTCACTGTTCAGCAATTTGAATTGCATTTTGTCATGTTTGAAAGGTGCTATATAGTAACTGATTGATTGATTGATGACAAATGAGGTTTCAAAAACAATCTACACCTCATGCTGCAAAGCATCCTGAATTTACCTGCAAAGGTATTGCCACTGGACAAGTGGTGGGGTCCACACTTGGTCTGCTAAGGTGTCAAATGGCAATACCTTTGCAGGCACTTTAGCAGAATCCAACAGCTGGAACCTAAGTGTGGACCGACGTAAAGGAACTGCCACTGTACACACATTTAAAGGCAGCTTAGGACTCAGAATTATTTTTTATTTATTTATTAATTTATCTAATCAAACTGCATGTGAACTAAGTGCTAATTATTAAATTGCTGCATTATAATAATATGGATAACATGACATGTGGAAGGCAATAGTAACTACTGCTGTATGTCTGTTCATCTCTTACCTCCTACAGTTTTACTTGCATTGACATAAAAAAAAAAGCTGTGGTAGATAAAAATCATGCATGAGACAAACACAAAAACAAGGTCAAATGTATCAGATTGAGAAATACAAGTTGGCTAAGTTCCTTTGAAATGTATCTTACTTACTGTAAGAACTCCAGTCAGGATTATGACATGTGCAGGGGAACAGAGTCATGCAGTTTAAAAAGAGCTCGCCCAACAATACCCATCCGGGTTCAACCCCCAGTCACAGAGCTTCAAAATTATTTTGAACACAACTGGATCTTATTTTTGTAACTGCACAAACAACCTCTAGTCCATCTAAGCACCTGTTTGGAGGGAGTTCACATGAAGCTCCAATGTATTTATTTTATTGCAGATATTTTGACCACACATGGTTATTTTTCGAGGCAACAACAGCTTTACATACATACATCACCTTGCAATAATCTATACAGTGGTACAGCACAACATTCAAGAGTCTGATGCTGACAGAGCATCTGTCCAGATGGGTAAAAACAATCCATCGCATCAAACTGTGGTTTGGGCCATGCAAAGAGTTCAAAAAAGGTTATTGAGATGTGGTCTGTATAGAACAGAGGAACACTTGCCAAGCCAACATAGATTAGATTAAAACAGGAAGAGCACAAGGATAAGACAAAGAAAGAAACTTGGGAACACTAAGATCTTTTGCTGTATTAATGAGATGTTTTTGGTCAGTATGTACACCCAGTGGAGTGGGTGATTTGGAAAAAAAAAGCCAAACAGAAAGTAACCAACAGAAACAGAACTATTTTTGACCAGTTTTTAACCATTCACTCTACTTCTACTGATAGTTAGATGACAAATGAGGTATCAAATACAGTCTACTCTTCAATACACTGGTACTATTTATAATGGTCTGTAATGATGAGAAGTGTCTTTGAGGCCTGGTAGAAACCTGTGTCCATTGTAAGGCATTGCCATTGTACACAGATTTAAACACAGCTTAGTCCTGAGACGTGTTTTTCAACTGACTATTTTATCAAAATTCTACTGACCAGGAGGAGAGAACACATTACACCTATTTTAAAATCTTTATACTGGTTATGTTAGTTTTCATATTGATTTTAAAATTATTTCACTAATTTATGAGGCACTAAATGGCCCAGCACCAGACTACATCTCAACAAATTCTTTTATTTTATGAACCAGGAAGGCCCCTCAGATCCTCCAACTCTTCCCTTTTAGCTGTTCCACAAAGCAGAACAAAAACCACTCTTTACATTTCTGCATTAAAAATGAACTAAATTAAAAATACAAAACTTTTATCTGCAAAATGTACTTATCAAAGGTACTAATTATGCAGAAGGGCCATTTGCAATAATGTTATATCATTATATATAATTGAACCTGTAACTGATGCAATAACATTTAAGCAATATTTCAGTGCCATATCTGGCCAAGGTTGATCTAATTTATAAACTTCTTAAAACATTTCATTGACTTTGGGGTAGAACACTATGACAGTGTATCATATTTCATAATATTTTCTATGTAAAACAATATGTAGTAATAATGATCAAATAAATGGTTGTAGAGAATAAAGTTTATATCATCCTCTAATGTGGAGTGCAAGTATTAAGTGGCATAACATGGTACAAGTAGCCTGTCCCTCAAAATTGTACTTAAGTAATACTTAAGTAAATGTACTTAGCTACTTTATATCAATAGAAATCAATATTAGGATCCTACTATTTTGTATAGGCTATTAATACCATACGGCTAGTGTATGCACAATCACAAGTCACAATTTTAAACACCCATCCGGGTTCAACCCCTAGTCACAGAGCTTCAAGATTATCTTGACGTGTGGACGGACCGATGTAAAGGAACTGCCACTGTACACACATTTAAAGACAGCTTAGGCCTCAGAATTATTTTTTTAAATGTCTTTCTCCACATTTCCTCATTGTTAGATGACAAAGAGATATAAATTAGTCTACTCGTCAAGCTGAATAATGTACCAATTATATATTTCTGTGATGATGGGAAATTTCCTTGAGAGTTGGTGGAAACCTGTGTCCACTATAAGGTATTGACATCGGACACAGATTTAATGACAGCTTAGACTTGAGGCTTGTTGTTGACCCGTTTCAGACATTTGTTTAAATTTCTACTGATAATTAAATGACAAATGAAGTATCACATTGGTACCTATTACATTTGGGATACCCAACTTTGGCACTGTGGAGGAATGCTAGTTCTTAGTGTTTGCAGATAAAAAGCACAGACATCGATTGCCAGATATTGCTATTATCCACATGTCCGTATGCTGCTATTATCCACATGTCCGTATGCTGCCAGCAACTTGCCATCCCTCGTCAAAACAGACAAAGGGAAATGCACAAAATGATTGGACATGGGACTGACTGAATTTAGGTAGCCTATAACTGCCTCAAGGGGGGGCTGTTACCCTTTACATACAGAGAGTCACTAGACTAACGTTAGATACTGAAAACATTACCAATTGTACCAATATATTTCCATCAATATGTAATTAAAGTGGCAATTCAAAAGACACCTAAAAGAAAATAGTAACAGTTTAGAATAAATCAAAACGTTACATTCTAACAATACTTGTTATGTATAACGTTAACTAATAACTAGCTAGATCCACGGTGTACAAATAAATAACGTTACATTTTATTTCCTGCCAGTTTGGGTATTTCATTGTTTATGCTATGAGTCGTGGATACCCCAGACAGTGAAAGCCGTACTAGTAGGCTGCAGCAGCTGAATGAAGTAAGAGAGGAAGTGGCGGTTAATGCAGCTCCACACCTTTCCGGTGTAGCAGCACTGCGACCAGCTCGACTTAAAGGAGAAAGACGAGAGCTGGGTGTATTAATCGAGACAGGAGGGGGAGATAGGAGGTAAAATACTTATATTTCTTAAGTGTACAACTCAGAAAGATGTGAGTCAAACATTGTGTCGCTGCCGCACGTATTTTCTATCCAGATATGATTAGTTTTCAAACGCTAACTACCGTTATCTAGTTAGCTCAAGGCTAGCTTGCTAGTCAACGAGCTAGCTAATGTTAGCTTGCTATGGCTAGCCCTCTTTAGAAGCCATGAGCGGTAACGTTAGCTAGCTTGCTAATTTGGCATGTCTGACCCTCCTCCTAAATCTCTTTTCAGGGGGATAAGAAGTGGAGTTCCATGAGTAGCTACATGTGTTGCTGAGTCACCGAGGATTTTGTTTCGAAGACGTCCCTTACAGCACGTTGAAGTTACCCGGCGCGACGCTTGATGGACTAGCCGCAGAAAGCTGATTTTTTTCCTCCGGCAGCGGTGAAGAGAACAAGGGCGCACCCGATGAGGAGGACCGGACACCAGAAGAAACTCACAAGTACCGCGGCTTTTTCGGGGCCTTATATACACACCGTGTCTGCCCTCTGCAGTTTTTAATTGCCACGGTCTGTCTCTGTCACGCAGCTTCATGTTGATTTGGGCAACAAAATGAACGTCCTGCAACAGCTGCTGCCAATTTCTTAGTCTAACCGTGCCATGTTGTGTATAGGCCCTGGAAACATTGTGATACTCTGAACATAAATGTCCCAGCACTTCATAGGACGCACAGACTTTCAAGTAAAACGCCTTTAGGTACTGTGTGTTAGGTTTTAACATGAGTGTGCATTTTTGACTTTTCGCCCCACATATGCTCCTCACTGAGTCATGTTTTCACAAGTTAGCCCATAAACGGAAGCTATAGTCAAAGTGAATAATCATCAGCACGGTATCAGACATTTTTCTCGTTAGGAACAAAGTATTTATGCACAATAGTTCAAAATGGGGAAAGTGCTGTCTAAAATATTTGGAAACAAGGAGATGAGAATATTAATGCTTGGACTTGATGCTGCTGGAAAGACAACAATCCTTTACAAACTGAAACTCGGACAGTCTGTCACCACAATCCCCACAGTCGGCTTCAACGTGGAGACTGTCACCTACAAAAATGTTAAGTTCAACGTCTGGGATGTTGGAGGGCAAGATAAGATTCGTCCTCTGTGGCGACACTACTACACAGGCACCCAAGGGTTAATTTTCGTGGTGGATTGCGCGGACAGGGATCGCATCGACGAGGCTAGGCAGGAACTCCACCGCATCATTAATGACCGGGAGATGAGGGATGCCATCATCTTGATTTTCGCCAATAAGCAAGACCTTCCTGATGCCATGAAACCACACGAAATCCAAGAGAAGCTCGGATTGACCCGCATCAGAGATAGGAATTGGTATGTTCAGCCCTCCTGTGCGACCACAGGTGATGGACTATATGAGGGCTTGACATGGCTAACCTCAAATTACAAATCTTAATGATTGAGTGCTGACTGTTTTAGGTCAAAACTATAATAACGTTGCAAGTAACAAATAACTTCTCAAAATGAGTATGGTTAAGAAAAAAATGATTATCTCCCTTTTATTTTAATACTACGTTTACCCATTGACTAATTTATCTTTAACTGGGGTTGCTGGCTTAAAGTTTGCCTGTTCTCTGTAGCAGGCCTATATCACATCCATTGTCTTGGGGCTTGCTTGATGAATATTAAAGTAATTGGTCCTAATGTTAAAGCCACAGAGATCACCATCTTTGCCTATTCTTTTCCCTGTTTTGTATGATTTTTTTCTTTTTTTTCTCCTTTTTTTTTTCTTCTAATGAAGCTGAAGTTTTTCTTATCTTCATTCTTGGATTAAAACTTGTTTCAGGGTTCTTCAGTCTCTGGTGCATTGAACTTGGATCTTTTTTTTTCTTCTGAGGTGAGATCTTTAAAGTCATGTAGCATACTAGAAGGACTTTGACATTTGTTTTAACACAGTACTGTGATGAAAAGTATTTCTTCTCAATGGTATTGACTGCTGCAAGGGGGAGGGGGGCGAGAAAAAAAAATCACAACAGCTTATATTTCATTGTCATGTCTTGACATCAGAGAAACCAAATTACTTCAGACATGTTTTGTTACACCTCCCAGTCCCCTTATGTGGGTCGTGCTTGTGCTGAATATTCAACAAACAGGCCTCCAGTAACTCTTTAAACATGCTTGTTGGGATGCATTTTTGATTTTGGGTAACACAGTCAGTTGACTCAGTCTTTCCAAAGGAATGTCATTCAGCTCTGAGCTCTCTCAATCTGATACCACAGTTGATTAGCCTCGGTCTTGGGACATTATATGATTAGCCTATATCTGTAGCATGAGTACGGAAGTACAGTAACCCTACATCAGAGTCCATCTGTTGTGTAGTCAGAGGGAGCCGTTTACTGGTGAAATGTTGAAGACACCCTGTGGTGCAGCTCTTACTCTTATTTTGACTGGGGAAACCATGTACAGAACAATGTCATTGTAATGTCTTATTAAAAAAGTGATTTTAAATCTGTTATGTCTGTTGTTTGGTTTTTCAAGGATTAATGGCAGTTATTGTGACTAGGCCTGTGTGAGTAATAAAACCATTTTATGTATTTTTAACTGTCTTATTATATAAATAGTGTTTCAAGAATGCTCATATTTCAAATTAGAAGTCCACAGTGTTAACATTTCTTTGGGTTTAGTGCTATTGGGCAGATTCTTCACAAAGAGTTTATGTCCACCCTTAGACTAAGTTTCTGGTCTCAATTTCCTTGCCAGTAAATGGGGAAAATGTACAAAACAGGAAGTCCAACCGCTGGTCTTTTTGGAACAACAGAGCCACATGATAGTTTGCATGAGAGTTAGAGGGGCAGTGGAGATATACAGCTGAATGTGAATTCTTTTTGAATGTTGCATGTTGGTGGCGAGCCATAGTAGAGTTGACGCTGAGCTGTCAGCTCTAACTTCCTGAGTTTGCTTTTGGTTGGGACTGGCATTAAAAAGCCAGTCACAGTTCTTTTCACTTGGTGAGAATGATGTCTGTTGACTAATGCAGTGATGGTGTTGAGAAAGGGAAATGTAATAGGATACAAATGTGAGTTATGAGTTGCCTGTGAAGACATACCAGTTGCTAATGAGGCCATTTATTGCACTTCTCAAAAGAACGAGCCACTCATAACTAGGGATGCACCGATCCGACTTTTTCAGTCCCGATACCGATGCCTGGCCTTTGTGTATCTGACGATACCGATCCGATACCGTTGAATTAATAATACACTGTATACCTTCCACCTTATACCTTCCTTCCACCATGTGGAAGAGACTAAAGGCACCAGATTTTCCTAACCAAACATTACTTTCCTAACTAAGACAAAGTAACATAGATGTAATGTATTGAATTCTTATTTATTTGTACACTCAACTCTTCCAGCATGCGACACATGTGCGACAGAGGGAAAAAAAACTAACAACTGGATCGGCCTGTGGATCTGTTAATTTTTCTGATCCTTCTATTTTGTCAATATCGGGACCGATATCGGATCGGTGCACCCCTACTCATAACCATGTGTTTAACTCTTTTCACATAATCATGGGCATAATGAGTGTGTAATAATGACAATACTACAGCCATTATGTGTGTTTATATGACCTTATAAAAGTTCTCCACAATCTATGGAGAGTTTTCAACATTCTAGGAAGATGTGTCTGTATTATTACCCTTTTCTACTCTGCTAAAAATACTGACCTTATTTAATTATTGCTGCTGCTGAATAATCATTTCAGTAAAATATGACTAATAGTTGAATTTGTCCGTTCAACTGTTTACTAGTAGACACAGTGAAATAATGTTTTTAGTTTTCATTCAAGCTGATTAACCTGTGTTTGTCCTCCTGGCAAAGACAGGATTAATGGTGACAAATGGTCTGACTGCTGTGTTTCGGGCTACAGAAGATTAGTCAGTGTTATTCTGCAGATTTTTGTATTTTTCCACTCAGCATACTGAAGGGCACTGTTTCCTGTGTTACACATCCACATAAAAACTGGCACTATGTAAGCTGTTCAAAAAGCACAGTTAGTCCAAGAATAGGATGAACACTGTCTTCAAGCATACAAGTAAAGTATTTGCAGTATTCACTGACAATCAGACACTGTATCCTACATGTGTCTGCATCCACAAGTGTTGGGTGTATAATCACGGTGACATTGACTGTGTGGAAAATCTGGTGCTTAGTAAGTTGCTGTAGAGGCCTCAGGATGTTTGCTTTAGCACCACAGAGGTTTCCGTCACACAAGTCAGGTGACATAGATACAGATATGGCTCCACTGCCACAGAAGATCGTTAGCACAACCCACACACCTCTTGCAGCTGTGATTTAAATGCTCGATTACAAAAAAAGGGCCTATAATTGAAATGATCAGCCACAAACAAAGCAAGTCGAGAACGTATCCAAGCTTCTGAGGATATTTGTAAATACTTGTTTTCAGTGACGGCTTGGTCAAGGGTCTCCATTAGATGCTGATGGCAGTTTAATTGGGCTGTAATGGCCACTTTGGTTCCCACCACTTCATTACAACCATATGATCCTCACAGCTTTATTGGTAAGACTGTGGCCCCTGGGGCAAGGACAGAGACTGTAAGCAATGTTTTATGACCTCGCCGCTGTAAAGATGAGACCCCCTGGCCCTTCTGTCAACTCTCTCTGTGCCCGGCTGGAATTCCTTACACTTCCTGAGAGGAAAGGTCATAGAAGAAAGCTCATTAATAGGAGCTTCTTGAAATAGGTATCATTCTTCATGCTTAAGAAGTAGACTGGTCAGCTTTTGCAAAGGTGGAGTTGAATATGATTGTGTTCACTACAGCACAGCAACATGTTCATTTAAATCTCACAAAGCAAAAGCTTACTTCAGATTCATAACTCATTGGTGTCATCATTCACAATGTAAAATGGCAAATGACCTACAATACTTCCACTGGTTTGCACAAGAATGTCTATGACAGATTTGTCTTAGATGGCCAAAATGCCTGTTTGTTAGGGTGGGTACTATGACAACGACGTGATGGGATCTCTGCCAGTGTGGCCTGGTTTCTTTTTTGGTATCACATAGGTGGCTGACTGTGCTGCAAGTTTCCAGTTAGTTCCTCTATTCAACATAGAAAGAGGAAGAATGGGAAGAAATCGAAAGAGACTCCACTCTCTGTGAGCAAAGTTCTGCAATATAGAAACACACCTTTTTCCCTTTTGTTATAATGGCAGCTCTTCGTACTCGCCTTTCATTAGTCAACTTGACAAAGATTTAAAATGGCATCAGGAAAAACTGTGATGAGTGGTATTACAGCTGCTCATTACATGCCTACAAACCTAGCCTGAGTTATGTTTGTGGTTTTAAGGGGTGTGGTGTGTCTTCCTCACTTGTCTTCACTTCCCTTTTAACTACAGCTGCATGGTAACATTTGCGCAGGTAGCACAAATGTAATAGTCCTTTCTGACTGTGGGTTGTGAATATAGTCATCGCTGGTTTAATGTTGGCCTACAGTTCAACAGCCAGCCACACCCAGCTAGATAATCACTGTAGGATTTGAGATGCCTGCAGATACAGATATTCTTGTGCACATTGGTGAACACTATTATTAAAGCAGTTTATTTATCTGCCAAATGGTAGGATGGAACACCTACTCCAAGCCATAGCTTACACAGCTTAGTTCAAGGACAGTAAAACAAAATTGCCTTTTTGGTTATGAAACTTATCTCTCTGTCCTCTGCACCTTCACTAGCCCTTTTCAAATGAGCTGTTGAACAATAAACTCACACAGAGCTCAGTGTAAAACATGTCCGGAAGTGGCTGAAAGTTGTTTCAGGTTTCCTGCTGAGGTTAATGCTCTTGAATGCCACACTACATGCAAACCCCTATTTCCTTTTTACACAGATGCACTCCTTTCTGTTTATATTGTGGGTGTGACTTAAGTTTGTTTTGACTGCAAGTGTGTCGGTGCAGGTTTTACTCATAAACAGTCTAAACAAATGTGCTATGGTTTTTATAGGAGTTATGCTGTGGTATAGGTCAGCTAAATAAGTTTGAAAATGTGAGGCTGTGAAGTCCAAGGTACACTCTGGGCATTGGTCCAAAATGCATTCCATTCATATCGGCAACTGAAGGTTACTTTCTGTGGTGAAATTACAAATTCAGAGAACCAGAAAATTATTATGAAAGGCTGGATGTCCACATGACATAACCAATTTGCTTTTTAATGGATAAAGTGCTCATACAAGCATTAACTACATAATTTGAGCCACTAACCATACAGTTTTGTTGGTACAGTCTCACTGGCCTATCATCATGTTGGTTATTCCACTTTAAAAAAACATCCAATCTAAGTCCAATTACATTTTTTTAAGCCTCAGGCTTCTATTTATATTGCATTATGTGAAAACCTAAAATGTGTCCACATGGTTCCTCTTGAGAATTGCAGGATGTTTGCCTCAGCTGTGTGAGAGTGTGAACCAGTTTGTCCCTGGACTCATATGCTGTGTTTTTCCAGCTGTAACAGAGAGTAAAGAGGATCATAGCTGAGTGTTAACCATCTTGCCTTTAGATGTAAGCAATGCTACAGTATAGGACAAGGGGAGTAGGGGTGGCATTATAGATGGTGCTGCAGCTTGAGGTGTCCTGTGCCTCTTGGCTGCGAGGAACAAAAAACTTAGTGCATTTGTTTCTAAAGCAAAATGAAACCAATTGGAGGTTTTTGAGATTCAACTTATTCATACAGTATGCAGCAGAGCACTGGCCTATGCCATGTGGCATCTGTAATTTGGCTTTACCTCATCAACACTCACAGAAACACTGAAGGGTGACTTTAACATCGAAGTATACAGTAACGTAGACAGGAGTCATTCACCTAGCAGCAGTATCCACCAGCCACATGTAATCACTCACAGCCTCCACACGCTGACTGACAAAATGATGATCCATGCAAAGCAACCTCAAAGGCGTCCCTCAGCAGCTTGCTACCACACTGTCGCACTCCATGACTGACTACATTTGTATATCTGACAGGATTACTGTACTTACAGAGGAGACAATGTTTTGAGTGACAGCGTCTCTGGCTTTGACAACACCAGCATTGTGCTTTGGAGAAAATCTCACATCTAAGGCAAGTCAGTCCAGATTCAGATACTGAGAAGTAATGACTCAGGGAAACGCTACACACACATGCTGCACCCTCCCTTCTGCTATTCTCTCCTCTGTGCTGGGCCGCCACACACCCTAATGATGACAAATACATCATTGCACTAGAATGCCGGAGGGACAGCAACCAGTCACAGGCAATCAAGCCTCCACATAATGAAAGGTGGTATTTCAAGCAAGGGATCAATACACTATTATTGATACCACATTTGAGCCACACTGAACCTATATTTATAGAACCTAAATATATATATATATATATATATATATATATATGTAAGTGTGCACAATATTCTCACAGTACTGAATTTGTGTCGTTCCTCAACTGCAGCACAGCTGTTGTAACAGCCTCCCCACCCTCCTCATGTTCCCCTGCAAGGGGGAGGTGCATTGGGATGAGGGGGGTTGAGTCAGCATTGTGTAGCTAGTTGTCCCGTTGGGCTTTGCTTCACTGGCACCTTTCCACCTCTTGCTTTAAAATCCACTGAAAAAGAGTGCGTTGTTGCATCTCATTATTGGAGATGGGGACAGAGCTGCAAAACAACACTAATCAAATACTCTATTTTGGAATGGAGCTCTAGCCTGTTGTCTGTCTGTGCAGCATAAAGTTCAGTGGGCCCTGTTTGTCATGTGAAAGAGAGAAAGATGATCTGTGTGTGTGGAAGGGGAGATAATGGAGGTGGGGGTACCTTTGCAGGATGAGAGGAGCCACACATTTATGCAGCCTTCTTCTATTTTTAATCAGCCCAGTTTGATGTCTATTCTTGAGCCACTCCCTAATAGTAAGTGAGAAAATGAGTCTTCCTTTCTGGAACAGTGTCTCTTGGCTCCAGGCAGCGTGAGGATGGTGACACAAAGGATCTTCTGTGTCACTTGGCTGTGATGCAGCAGAGTGGTGCACATCACACAGGCTGCACGGAGTCAGACTCTCCTCCCCCCATCTGGTTTAGAGGGGCGCTGCATTGCTCCCTAATGTTTTATTGTTTCAAAAGGACCGGGTGGGGTGATCCACGTGCATTACTGAGTCCATGCAGATGCTTCTCACTATGTTTTGTGTGTAGAAAGTGCAGACTGGGTTGAATTGCACATTAAATCTCAAAGACAACAGCAAGACTAATCACATACAAAAAGACAAAACAGCCAACAAATTCCATCATCATGCCATAATTAATAAACGGTATGTAAATAATAAGCCTGTGTTAAAGCAGTGCACTATGTTGCCTATGCAGCTATTTAAGAGGACTTGAACTGTGTTGTTCTTACTGCAGGTATTCCACACAGGTAAGAGTTATTTCTACTAATAGCACCATTTGTTGGCAGAAAATGTCCCCATTCTGTCTCAGTGCATACAGCATGTACGCTACTATTCAGTAATGATTTTTTATGGTCACCGGAATCAACTGTAATGTATATATGATAACAGATTAGAGATACCACTGCTTCATTGTGGGCTGTTCTCATTTACTCTCAGCCTCCCTGTATTCCCCTGTAGAGCTAGCCTAATTAGCCAACCACAAGAAGACTATAACTACCCTATTTTAATTATTTCTTTGGTTGACATTTGAGGAGAGAGCACCAGAGAGACTGGAAAATAGATTTCTAAATGATCTGACTGGGAGAAAGAGCTATGGGTGGGCAGGAGGATGACATGTTGACACAATAGTGGAGCTCCCCTCTAATCTTCCCAATAACCCCTCTGGGTCCTGTCCCCACCACACAGGGGGACATGGACTTAATACCAGCTGTGAGTCAAATTAATTAGTTGAACATGTCCTGGTCAAAGCCAAAGGATACCTCAATAGTAGACTGGCTCTGATTGTAGCAGTTCAGCTGTCCCAGGCAGAAATGAGAGGGCAGTGAAGGGCCACAGGGAGTGATTGTCTTAAATGATCCACTGTAGTAATATTAGTAACTGTGCAAAAAAATAAAGGCCATTAATCTCAATCTATCCCTCTTGTGATAGGTCATATCATCGACCAAGGCCGTCCAAGGACTCAGGGGTCAGATTGTTAAACTATGATTCAACCCAACCACACAGTCTGTCTTTCTCCATCCTCATACACAGTTTTCACAATCACAGTTGGGATATTGGTTAATAATCTATTAGTTGGGACAGGAAGGGTTGTATTTGTTTGTAATTCAGATGAGAAAACTGTTCACAATGTTGTATTTAAACAATTATTTGGCGTTAAATCTACACAAAGCTAAAGCATCTACTTAAAGTTGGATTATGAAGTTACTTGTTTCTGTTTAAATAAAAAATCCCCAAGGATGAGGCACAATGCCATCACAGATGTTCCTGCTGTCCAGTTTCAGCAGACGTTAAGCAAGGTTAGCTTTGGAGTTCCTATAGAGAAATATTAGGATGGGCATGAGGAGCATCTTATTAATGCATAATCAAACTTGGCTCCCATTGCATTCTTCTATAAAGTGATTTGAGTATTTAATGGGACCTTTAGTGTCAACCCCACCCCATCAACTTCACCATAACATATTTATTTGGTCTGAGCGTTGGAGGCCACCCTGCTCATTACACTACAGCGCCGCTGTGTAAACAAAGAGCAGCATGAAAGGCTGTGAGGGGCCCCTGCATGCCTGTGGGAGTACGGGGCGTACTTCATGGTTTATGCTTGAAAAAGAGCCATAATCTTCCAGCTAATCTAGGGCTTGGGGTGGAATTCCCCTCGCATTAAGGGCCAAAGCTTTCAGGAGAGCTAGCAAACACTACGTTGGCCTCAGTTTTAAAATATATATCAATTCACATAAAGATAAACATATGGATTGAGGAATTTTAGTCATGATTTATTTTCCCACCTCTCCCAATGTCCTAAGTTCTAATAATGTAGTAACAACATTGTCTTCACAACTTAAGTTCATATTTAGTTATGTGATAACAAGCTTGGCCCTCATGATTAATAATCTAATTGCAGTTTTATTGCACAGACTAAACATTTACACACATTAAAAAAACTTTTTTTGGGGGGGGGACTTTGAGCAATGATTGCCCCCTAGTGTTTAAAATGCGCAATGTCTAAATTGACATACCTCATTCACAATTGTAAATTATGATGAAAACCACTCAGCAATTTATGGCTGTCTGTTGCTGCTCATTTCTGGGGGGGGAGTTTAGCAATTTCAATCTAACATGACTGTGCATATTATCCTAATGTAAAAATCCACATCAATGTATGTTCAATCATGCACAGCAGAACAAAGCACTAGCTTTATAAGCACAGTCAGTCACATGTTTGTAGTTTCCTGCAGTTTACTGAGCAGCCCCATCCCTCTGGAACACCCTATCTGCAGACATTTTTAAAAAGAACTCCTGAAACACCACCTGTTTACCACAGCCTACAACCTCCTTTAGCTTAGCCACAGTAATTCTGTAAAGTGTCCTTGGGTTTCATGAAAGGCGCTGTATAAATAAGTTATTATTATTATAAACTCTGGACTTTCACTCTGTCACTGTGTTTTGCACACAAAAAAAAACATTAAAAACAAAAAATCTAACATTTGCAAGACTAATCCTCAATCTCAAACATCCAAAAGAACACAAAACACCCCTTCCTGGTCTATTTGTGACCCCTCTAGCTTAAATAACTATTTTTATTAAAGAGAACCACAGTCTGTCATGTCTGTACTTGGACATGTCATCTACCTTCACAGCCCTACAATTACACAGATCAATAAAACGGATGATATTATCTGAACTTGGTTTATAGTGTATGAAAAAAAATATTTTTTTAAACAATGGTTTCGCTTTTCAATGTTTTTTTAATCACTATATTATCAGGCCAGTGTTTCTTCATTAGAAACATGTCTTTCTTAAAAAAACTGTTAAAAAGAGTGCAGAAATAAAGATACATTGAATACTATACACATGCCAGACTTAAATCTCATTTCCATGTGACCACACAAACTCAGACTTTTCTCCGGATGTGCAGGATGCGGATGTCTGGACTACTAAACTCTGGGTCTTGCTTGTCTGAAGGGATCTCCTCACAGTTGAAGTTTTGTTGCAGCAACTAAAAGGTAATACAAAACCCCACAATGACTCACTGAGAGGTAATGTAAAATATCTCAGCTTCTTTATATGCATTTACATATTTATTAGCATTTAAAAATGGAACACACAGTTGGGCTCTCACCTCAAAAAACTGCATTTCCACTTTTGGGTTGACGCCCTCTGTGCGTTGCTCATAGCAGCAAATAATGCAGGTCTCTGGTCCAGAGAGCAGCTTCAAGCTCTCCACCAGCGGAACAATAGACTGTGTGGAAATCAATCATAAGTCACAAAGAGAAATACAGTGCTACACTTTGTTTGTTTTGTTTTGCAATGATGGTGATACAGGCACAATTTTGCAAAGGTTCCTGTTTAAATTGAAAAGCAAAGAAAAGTAGAAACCATAGTAAAGTACCTGCTCATAATAGATGCAATCTGCCATGAGGACATAATGTGGGGGAGGCTGGAAGTCAGACACATCTTCACCCCTTAGTAGTAGAGTAGACATCAAAAAGTTAGCATTTGGAAATGTCTTGCAATATGTTGAGTATGCAGCTTGGATGATTGAAATCCAAAAAACGAAATATAAGTACAAACCATTTCAGTACCTTGGCAGTAACGGATCCACTACTGATAAGTGCCTGGTTTTCCTGGATGTTCACCATCAGGAGCGTCTGCAAATCCTCAAGGTCTGTCACAGTAACTAGAGCTCTATGGGATTTAATAACGTTACACGTCAATGAAAACTATATTTTGGCTTTCTATAGGTTATTAATTAAAAAGGATATCAAGGCTGTTTTCCACTCACTGCAAAGCAAGGGAGTACACGCAGCTTAGTTAGTCGTTAAACTGCAACACGTTGGTGATATATGTATATTAACGTTACTATTTAAACGACAGAGTGACATATACACGCACAAACTAAGCTGTTATCTCACCCCAGTGTTGCTGCCATCAGACCAACAACTCCTGTCCCAGCTCCTAACTCCACAACACTCCTGCCAGCCCAGACGTTCACTCCTGAGGACGGATCATAAAATTGTTTTGTCTCTAAATATTTTGCTAGAACGATAGCTGCATCCCAAACGACGCAGCCAACGTCTCCTAAGTAGCACTGCTTCACCTTTAAGGTACAACCGTCGTTTTTCTCAATTTCTCTCACAAAATAATCAACCTCATCGGCCATGTTGGCCGCGGCAGGAACAAGTAGAAAACTTCCGGTCTGATTTTTCCAGAATAAGAGCGTAACCTCTACAAGTCTTCTTCCTATCCTTCAGAAAAATTCACAGATATTACCCTGCTAATCATTACATGATTAAATTTAAAAGTCAACACAAACTGTTCTTTTTGTGAAGACCACCCAGAAACTGTTTTGCACCTCTTTTGGCATTGCCCACACACCAGAACGTTTTGGCAAAACCTCAGCAGATTCATCATTGACCATATTTATAAAGACTTTGCCTTATTGTGGAAGGATGTTATTTTTTGCTTTTATAAAAGCCATAGTAAAGAAAAGATGTACTTCATTATAAATTTATTAATTCTTTTGGCAAAATTTCACATTCATAAGTGTAAATTCTGCTCTAAAAAAGTTTAGTTTATTTTTTTTGTTGTATGTTATGTATATTTTGGCTATTCACATGTGATTTGTACCCTTTATTTACAATTTAAAAAAAAGTCTTCTTCTTCTTCTTCTTCTTCTTCTTCTTCTTCTTCTTCTTCTTCTTCTTCTTCTTCTTCTTCTTCTTTTTTTTTAATTTTTTTTGGCAGATTACTACTTTTGTATTATACCGCCACCAACTGTACAGGAGTGTGTAATACCATGAACTTCATAGAGTCTAGGCTTGAATTAATTCAAAACAAACATGAATAAATAAAATACCATAACCAAAAAAACCCAAAACTTTTCTATTCTTTTCATTAAACCAGTATTATGAAGAAAAATAAATAAAGCTTCAAGTCTCTCCCTTGTCATAACCTGTTCTTCAAGTATATCATGTATTGCGTTCTCTCCTTCCATTTCCTGTCAGTTTATTCTACTATCATTATATTTCTCGCATACAAAAAGTACATGTTCTACGTCTTCTTTGTCTTGGCATTCTATGCATAAGCCAGTACCAGTACCTACTATTTGTAAGGTAGCATTCAATCCTGTGTGACCTAATCTAAGTCTGGTATAGACCACTTCTTCCCTTCTGTGTAAACTCAGCAAAGTAACCCTTTTCCCGGTCACAGTCTTCTGTAATTTATGGTAGTGTCTAGCATTAAACTCTGCCTCCCATTCAGTTTACCATCTTTGCATACTTTTACTTAATTATGGATTTGGCTTCACCCTTCCCCAGTGGAACATTAATTCCTATACATTTGTTTTTCAACATCTTTTTTTTGCAATTTCATCAGCCTCTTCGTTTCCTTAAAGACCTTTATGAGCTGGAACCCAACAAAACTGAATAGTGATTCCAAGGTTCCTGAAATGCAATAGTAAATGTTTAATTTCAATAATCAAATCTTCCCTTGATGAGTGACCTGTATCTAGGCTATGAATAGCTGCCATGGAATCTGTACAGATCACAGCTCTCACTGGTTTAACCTCTTCAATCCACCTAAGAGCTGTTATTATCCCAATCATCTCAATAGAGTATACAGATAGAAAATGATTTAAGCTATAGCCATCTCTTTTATTAAATTCCGGAATCTCTACAAGTCAGGGGTTGCTTCATTAATCTATACTGCTAGAGCTCCTATTGGTATTTGTCTACAATTAAGTAAAAGGTGCTTTCATTTCATTAATGTTCTTACTCTTCGTTTTGGTTACACAATATGAAAAAAGTGAAAAACACAGTTTTAGATAGTAAATTGACTAATTCAATAATTAATTCATTATTTAATAGGCCTACAACATCAGAAAAAAAGAAGACATGTGACTATTAATATGAGATTCCTGAGGCTAACGCATTTCCTAGTCTAATGTTGAATTACTGAGGCGTTTAGCTCTTTTTATAAGGTGTATAGGCTCACTATCCATGGAGGGCCCATAGACACGGCTAGTTGGATAATGTCTTCTCTTTCTTTTCTCCTTTTAATTATTTTGATCTCCAAGATTAGGAAAATGAAATTTTACTATGGCTTTGAACAACACAGCACACTGCATCCCTGTGTGTAGCCTACTTGAGGGAAAGGGGTAACCTAACGTTACATAGATATATACACATACATATATTACACCAATAAACAAATCTAAAAATATGTGCTAAATAAATATGTCAGTAATGTAAATCAATCAGTTGTTTAATTTGTTTTTAGCTCAGGAAAACAATATTAATATATGGAGAAAAAAATAAGTGATACAAATGTCAATCAATCAGTCAATCACCTTGGTTTGAAAGGGTGACGTTACTGACATGCGCAGATTCTAGCATCTGCGCATGATCGCCACGCGCTCCGCGGGCTTCGCGCGCAGACTTGGCAAGTACATTCGGTGTGGCGGTTTCAGTAGCTACCTGTAGGACTTCCACATAGGTTCCTTTTTGTTGTTACTAACCTATTCACCGAATTTTACAGATGTATTAATGAGTTTGGTATTATACGTCCATTAACCTGCCTTTGCGAGGTTTTAAAATGTTTCGTAGCAGCACAGAGGAGGTAGGTGACACCCCAGAATATGGACAAACATGGAGGGTGTCCCCAATGGACAGAAGCGGCCTAAATGAAACTACCTCGCACGGTCCCGCATCAACTTCCTCCGGTTCATCCCATCAAAGTTTAGATGAAGGCAGTACGAGCTTCAACCATGGTCCATTACTCCCCCGAATGGCCTCAGGTGATGTTATGGATAGCCAAAGTAGTTTAAGCTAACACTAGCATCTTTTACTTTCACAACAATGGCACACAAAGCGAGGATAGAGACAGTAAGATATAATAATGACATTTCTGATACAAAATGCTCACGTCTGAAATTGTTTTTAAAAAATGTGGATCATAGAAGGACAATGGGGCCCCATTTGTAAGACTGAAAACCTTGTGTCTGGGCAGTATCAACATTAATATGACACAGACCCTCTCCTGATATTTTATCTTGACACAGGTCAGTTCCATCACAGCCTCAGGTTAGGCAGGAACAATTCATCACTCTTTGCATCTACCTCGGATAGCTCTTCCCACCGCAGCCGTGGAGGAACACCAAACCAAAGGAGGCCCCCGGGGTCTGCTGGGGCTACTGGCACACACCCAGCACGGACACCAGTGACTGATCACACTGGTACTTCAGCCCTAGACAATGTTTGACCATGTCAATACGGCTGAAGCTGTACTTCTTATTCTGATTTCTGTGTTTTTGCAGCAACAAGTTGCTCCTCTGCGACCACAACCTCTGGTGCATCTGTGATTGTGGCAGTAGTTGAAGGGCGTGGTTTGGCCAGGGGAGAGATTGGCATGGCCAGTCTCAACTTGAAATATCCAGAGCTTATACTCTCGCAGTTTGCAGACACTGGGACCTATGCCAAGGTAACCCATGCATTGTCAAAAGCTATACCCTACATGCTTGCTGTTAATCATGGCTACACTAAGCAGAGACTCTAAAATAGAGGAAACTCCTGTCTCAGTCATATGTTACTTTTCTGAAGGTCATAACCAAGATTCACATTTTGGTGCCACTGGAAATACTGATGCCAGACACAGCCAGTGAGAAGGGGAAAGGGACAAAGCTGTTCAACCTCATCACGGAAAACTTTCCGGTACCAATGCAGAATAGATGTTATGAGTAAAAATACCCACTTTTCAAAGCATAAAGTAGCTCACTGTACGTTACTACTGCACTGCTGTGAACTGTGTATTGTACGCACATGTTGTACCCCCTATGACGTGTTCCTGTAATATTTTAATATATAATATATTGGGTTTTTTTTGTCAGGGAGTAGCTTTCACTGCTATCCAAAGAAAGTATTTTAATGAAAGGAAAGGACTGGAGTACATTCAGCAGCTGTGTGCTCCAGAATTTGCCACCGTCCTCATGGAAGTACAAGCTAAGTACGCCACTGAGTACAATATGGTATAGAAATAGATGTACTATGTACTGTTTTTTTATGACCAAATGTCTTGATTTGTTCAGATATTATTGCCTAGCAGCAGCAGCTGCTTTGCTGAAATATTTAGAGTTCATTCAGAACTCCGTCTACGCTGCCAAGTCTCTCAAAGTGAGCTTTAAAGGGAGTGAACAGACAGCAATGATTGACTCAGCATCTGCCGCTAATTTGGAGTTGGTGGTCAATAATAGAGACCACAGGTAAGAGGGCAAGACAATGACAGCACCATCTTTGTATGTGTAGTGCATTTATAATCATGTACAGTAAGTATTCAGTCCGTCTGTCTGCTTATCTTTTTATAGGAGCGAGCATACCCTTTTAGGAGTACTTAATCACACCAAAACGCCTGGTGGTGCTAGAAGGTTGCGATCCAATATTCTGGAGCCTCTCGTTGATGTGGACACCATCAACATACGCTTGGACACCATACGAGAGTTGCTGCAGGATGAGGAGCTCTTTTTTGGCCTGAAGAATGGTCAGGAATAAGCACCAACTTTTTTTTAAGCATACATTCAATAATGTGCTTACTGAAAATGAGAGCATGACAAAGTATTTGAATGTCTCTTCTTTTTTACTCTTAGCCATAGGTCATTTCCTTGACATTGACCAGCTGCTCTCTGTTCTTGTCCAGATCCCAAAGCAGGAAACAGTATGTACACTACCTTCAGTACTTCAGATTTTATCGCAATGGAATGTCTGGCATGGAGTGAATTTGTGTGTGTGTGTGTGTGTGTGTTTCGAAATGCTTTACTAACTAAATGTCCCAAAATTGCTGTATTTGTACAGGTTCAGGTGGCTGAAGCAAAAATTACACACATCATTCAGCTGAAACATACATTGGACCTGGTGTCACGGTTAAGGGTCTGTAAAATGTGTTCACAATCATTCTGTAGCCATGGATAGAATTAGAAACAAAATGTTACTCCACAAACCAATAGCATTTTACTAATTGTTATTTAGTTCGTATGCAAATAGTAAGTCCTTTAAGCATTACACTTTATGAACAGATGGTGTTAAAGAACTGCAAGACAACTCTGCTCAAGGCATACTACACCTCACTGGAAGACAACAGGTACCAAGACTTGTGCCTATGTCGGATATACATTTACTATCATGTACTGTCTACTGACTTCTTCCACTGTATATATTTGTGTCTGCCTCAGGTTTGACATGATCCTAGAGCAGATCAAGACGGTAATTAATGATGACACCACCTACCTGAAGGGGAGCCTGAACATGCGCACCCAGAAGTGTTATGCTGTCCGCCCAAATATCAACGAGTTCCTCGACATTGCACGCAGAGCTTACACTGAGATAGTAGACGACATTGCAGGTGTGTATTTTGTCAGTTAATATCTTTGGTTTGCAATATTTGTATGTAGTATTTATACAACACAGCTTGTTAAATGGCATTGTATTGCACAGGGCTAGTGAACCAGATGGGGGAGAGATACGGTTTCCCAATGCGTACCAGCTTCAGCACAGCTCGAGGTTTCTTCATCCAGATGAAGCTTGAAGGAGTGGTCTTGCCTGAAGGGAAACTCCCCTCTGAGTTTATCAAGGTAAAGTCCACTAAAGGTCAGGCATGGTGAAAACACTGAGAGCTAACGGACTAACTAAAAACTGAAAAAATTAGCTCAGCTGTGAGTGAAGAAAGATGAATTTCCCCCATAGGGACAATAAAGTTTGAATCATTGAATGAACACAAAAGCTGGGTTTCAACATCTACCACTGCAGGTCACCAAGCACAAGAACAACTATGGCTTCACTATTGCTGACCTCATGAAGATGAATGACCGCTGTGATGAGGCCCTGAGGGAGATCTTTCACATGTCCTATGTGTAAGGAGATCATGATCCTGTGACTTACAAATGTGCACAGTAATGTATTGTAGGCACTTAATTACACTGTCCTGAATATTGAAAGTGACAGAAGGATTTGTACAGTAAGGGCTGTCCTCAATTAAAGGATTTCTTAGCTAAGTAATCATAGAATTCCTTTGAGTAATTAGTAAATTGAAGCTGTCAAATTGTTTCCCTGGCACTCTTTCCATTTCAAAGATGAATATGATTACACAGAAATGTAGCGAAGTTCAAAGCTTATCTTTCAATATTGTTTTGATACCACAGATGTGACTATTATTGTACTGTAATGGCTTTTAAGTCCCATATAAAAGGCCCCTTAGCTGACAAAGACCTTAACCACCAATTAGTCAACTCAGTCATTAAAAGGTGGAGCTGCAAGTTTTTATATTTCTCTACCTAAGCAAGTTTTTATCTTATTACCCGCCGATTCAATTTATTGTGTTCTACTTTTCGTCCTCTGGTGGGTGCTGTTTGTTAGCTTATTTTCCTCCAGTGCTATGCCCCTGCAGCAGCTAACCTGTCTCCATACAGGGTGATATGTCAACTGCTCAGCACTATCCACGAGCACATTCACTGCCTTTATAAGCTCTCTGATGCCGTATCCATGCTCGACATGTTGCTGTCACTGGCCAATGCTTGCACCATCTCAGACTATGGTAAGTATGATCACTGTTTATTTCTACTCTCGAGTCAGTCAAACTGTAAAATTAACCTTAAAGAAGTCTGATCTGTTGTCTGAGGGAGGGCTGTGTGCACACAAGGCAGGACCCTGCTTCACTGAGCTGGCAGCTCTGCTGGCCTCAGCTCTTTTTTTTTTTGGTGGGTTGTGGGCAGCACCAGCCACGTGGGTGGTGAGCGCTGCCCCTCAGCTGTCTAAAAGTGTATCTCCATGGACATGTGCTGACTGCCTGCCCCCCTCCATCCCAGCCAGCTTGTACTCAGATTACCCTTGTTACATAAGTGTGCCCTGGTGCGCTGCATTTACTGAGACAAATCTCCTCAGCAGAGGGGCTAGCTGGCTATAACCATTGAACACGCCTCTCACAGAAATCCGCTTTTAATATATTGTGACACACATTTCAGTGTAACACCGTAAGAATTCAATTCTATAGATGAAATAATACACCTAATAATTGACTCACAGTTTACTGGCTATATAGGTTTGTAACAAAACTGCCAAATACTAACTCATACAGTGTAGCTGTATTTTAATGCATTTTGATCATTCCATGGAAATGCATGACAGAGTTATTATATAAACAGAATACAAACAAATAGAGGTATGTTTGATTGTTGCTTCTTTTCTGCTGTGTCTGCCAGTGCGCCCAGAGTTCACAGACACACTGGCCATCAAGCAGGGTCGTCACCCCATTCTGGAGAGAATAGTTGGACAGCAGCCTATATCGAACAATAGCTACATCTCCGAGGGCAGCAACTTTGTCATCATCACTGGACCCAACATGAGCGGCAAATCCACCTACCTCAAACAGGTGGCGCTGTGTCAGATCATGGCTCAGATAGGTCAGCAGCGGCAAACCTTTTAGCCTCACGTGAATTTGGAATGCTTAGTGCTAGGCATTGACTTGTCCCGATTATTGAGTAACGCTTTTGCATTATTGTTGCAGGTTCTTTTGTCCCTGCTGAGTATGCCTCTTTTCGTGTTGCTGATCAGGTTTTCACCAGAATTGGTGTGGATGATGATTTTGAAACTAACTCTTCCACCTTCATGTTGGAAATGAAGGAGGTATTTTGTGTTTGTGTTCTCTTTTAGCATTAGGGCTGCTCATGTTCTTTAGTTACATATATGAGGAAAATAAATTGTGAAATTATGATTGACTGCATTTTCACTTCCCAAAGATCTCTTATATAATTCACAACGTAAGTGACAGGTCCCTGATCATCATAGATGAGTTGGGACGTGGTACCAGTGCTGAGGAGGGCATTGGCATCTGTCACTCAGTTTGTGAGTTCCTCCTTAGCCACAAGGTAGAGTATGCACTTATACAGTCCTGCACTGACACTCCTTTCTGTGAAATGAAAACCAGATCAATTAGATTCCTATGCTCTATATTTATAATTTAAGCTGTTATTGTCTGTTGTGGTACACCTCTTAAGTCAACATTAAAGCTGTAAAGTCAATACGTGTATAGTGTTTGTTTTCCAGTGTTTTCATTTTTAAGGTGTGTGCTGTTTCCCTGCTGTTTGCAGGCGTTCACCCTGTTTGCCACACACTTTATGGAGCTGTGCCAACTCGAGTCTCTTTATCCCAATGTGGAGAACCAGCACATGGAGGTTCAGCACACACGCAGTGGTGACACTGGCACAGAGAGTGTGGTGTATACATACCTGCTGAATCGAGGATGCTCTGAAGAAAGACACTATGGTACAGAGTCAGTGCAATCTTAGTACAATCCTGTTGAAATTGATCATGAAAATTGTAACAGATTTTTTTGCTCTTCTAGGTCTGAGAGCAGCAGAAATGACTGCACTTCCTTCAGACATAATCCAAGAGGCAAAGATAATTGCCTCCAAAGTTAACCAGCAGCTTTTGGTATGGTTCAGATCAGCTTTTGCCTATTTCTCCTACCATCTTTGGTGCCTCAACCTGTTCTGTGGGCCTTTTATTTACAGTACATTTTAGCGTGTGCTTTTATAGCATGTCCATTTGTGAAACAGGAAAACTGGCTTTAATGTACAAGAAACCAATATTTGACCCTGAGTGAGTCTAATGCTGTACCGTGGCCTCTCATGACAGATAGCGCAACCATTTGTGTGTCATAAATAATTCTGTTTTATATCAGAGAAGTGCTGAGTAAAGAGACACGACCCATGGTGTTGTTTATTATTGCTCTAGGCCAAACATCACAGTGATCCGGAAACACAGAGGCAAAGAGCTGTGTACCACCTGGCCACCCGCCTCCTGCAGACTGCTAGGAACTCCAGACTGGACCCTGACAGCTTGCGTATGTATCTGAAGGGCCTGAAGAAGCAGTATGAGGCAGAGCTGCAGGCAGCAGGGCAACTAGCATCCATTGACACAGAGGAGGAATGACTGATTCAGCCTGAGGCAGTGATACATTTACAAAATGAAAGATCAGTGTCATCTGGGCATATTGTATTTAGTTTTTACGTTTTTTTATATTAAATTGATTTCTTTGAATTCCAGTGTTCATGGGTTTCTTTTTGGCCATCATATTAAAAACAATACAATATCACATGTTCATTTTGAAAATATTGTTGTTGAAAAATATTGTAGCAAAATATGTTAAATCCCCCAAAGAAATACTGTCCTTATATCATCATTAAAGAAGTATGGTTAGTTCACTAAATACCACAGATATACTGGAGGTCCCCTCCCATATAATATTGCGCTTTTTGTACTCGTGTTTAATGGACTTTGGGGAAGTGCAATGACCACTCCCCTCTTTGCTTTTGTCTATAGTAAGATTTACGAATCAAGACTGTCTCGAAAAGGTGGGGCTATCTCCTGCTTTGCCCTGCGTAGTAACGGCTCCGGCCGGTGTGCCTGGAATCTCAAAACAAGCGTTCCCCAGCAGCCTGACTATGACCCGCCCCCGCGAACCAGAAACAGCAGATAGTCTGACGGATAGCGCAGAAGAAACCCAAGCTGGAGCTGCTCTGGGAAGTCGAGAGTCTGCCAGAGTCAACGCAGAACTACGCCATTTCACTACTGGCTAAGGGAACAACAAACTGAAGCTACAGGTATGCTGTGTTTAGCGGTCATCGGCGATATCATGTTTATTGATTGTGAAAAAAGCCGCTCTTCCCATTCTTAGCGCAGCTACACTCTTTACCCAGGCCTGGGAACGGCCCTTAGGACTTGAACGGAAGAATGAAGCAGCAGACCGGGTCAGAGATTTCAGGAGAGGGGGAGGCTGGGTCACTATCAAGACGAGGCCCCCGTCTTGGGGGGGCAGATGTCCACGCCTCCATACGGGCTGAGAGTGTGTGTAAAAAAATTAACTTGGGTGTTCCTGTTAACATTTTTGCTGGTCAGTTCTATTCCTATCGCTGAAGACTTCCTCTGTTCTATTACCGTAATTGGATTGGTCGGCTAACGTTAGTAACGTTACCTGGATCACGTTAGTTGGCTAGCTTTTACGTTAGCTAGCTCATTCATAATACTGAGCTTTATCCACTCTGATACGAACTTGAGTGGCGACAAGCCTTTTCCTGTATGGATATAACTATTATAGCAGCTACTTGTAGCCCTGTCCAGGTCACTATTGAACCTCCACTGTTTAAATAAAAAAAAATGTTGCTAGTCATTTCGGCGCAGTGAGTCTTTCGTCGACATGTGTGCCTCCTTTCGCTTTCATAGTTGATTTGATTATAACATGTCGTGTGACTTCAGGAGCGAGCTAGGCTAACTTAGCAAGGAAGATTAACGCTATAGATAGATCATTTCTGCTATTTCTGTGATAAGAGACTGTCCACATGCAGCCTTTTTTTGTTGTAAGAACAGCTGCCATTACGTATCTTGGTTCAGTTGTGTGCACAAGGCCGACATTAGACATGACTGAGCATGCTGGGACATGGTACTCCACCATAGTGATCTGCCCTTGTTTCATTTTGAGGAAGCTTGCTTGACATCAAAGTCGAGGTATTGTTACTTTTTTCTGGTACTTCACACTTGTGTTGGCAATCCTACTACATCTGCAATAAAGTGGTGACTAAACATATGACTAACTGTCTAGTTGACTTCTAGATATAGTTTTTGTTTTAACTAACTTTAATGCTGAATAAACTCTAAACCTAAGAACCTTTCTGGAGATCCTTGGAAATCCTTTAAGCACCCCATTGGCCCCACTTTGAGAAACGTCTGCAAAGAGTCCATAAAGGTGACTGTTTTGTGGATTAGTATAAGTTCTTTGTCAATTTCTTTGAGGTCTTTGTTGGTTGTACTTGATTCAATATGTACCACGCTCGGGGAAGAGCAGACCATTTCAGAGGAACAATACTTATGGGTTGGTTTCCCCACTATAATCAAAAGCCCTACTGTGTACTTTGCTACTTTCTGTTTAGTTTATTACCAGAATACTGATAATGGTAAATTATCAGTGTGTCCTCCTTAGAGCTTAACTATTTAGACATAACCATCTCTCAATTGTCTTAAACTAGATAACTTTTAACCCTAGTTCTAATTCTGAGTTAAGATTACACTTGTCTGTATGTAAATATATACTAGAGAAATTGTTTACTCAGTTTCTGTGCTTTCCTGGACCTTTTTTTTTTTTTAACGTGCTTTTCAGTGAATTGTTGTCATCTGGCCTAGTTTTCAAGTACTGTCTGCGCCACTTTTTGGGCCCGATAGTTATCAGGAGTTCCCTCTCTGTCAATGCCTGCCAAATCAGGAGGCCTGGCCAGCCAAGTGGCTAGATTCCGAGGAGCCAACAGCCCGAAAGGGCTTTGTCCTCCTGGCTCATTTTGATGCTGGGACAAGGCTCAGGCTGCACTATGAAACTCATGCACCTTCCACTCTGAGGCCTGGGGCTAAAAGAAAGAAAGAAGGCAAGCAGGCTTCTAACTTTTACACCACTTACTCCACCCATGCTAAGACGACAATGTTGCTTCAAGTTTAATTTCACAACTTCATTTGGTCTGACATGGGAGTTTCCTGGAACATACAATGAATGTGATTTGTGTAGCCACTGAAAGTAAGTTACCGTATTCACCGATGCTGTGCATGTACAGTAGTAAATACTTTACTATGGCTTCTTTATGTCTTCGGTTTTATTTTTATAAAACTTTGATCTAGTTGGTTTATGACTAGGTTTCAGACATAATCTCTAGGCCACTGAAAGGCTTTTTTTGGTCTTGGCATGTTGCTTCAGTTCACAGGTAAGAAAACTATAGAGCAGATGGGAAGAGATTTAAAAAAAAAAAAAAACACTCAAGTAAATGTATAATATTTTCATCTTGGTACGGGTTTTTGACTGTACTGGTTTCAACTGTGCTCTCTAAACAAACTGCTGTTTTTTTTCTGCTCACAGTTACATATTTTCTATGAGTTTGCCCCCAGCTGTAACCTTTTGGAGTGTGGAGGAATGCACCAGTAAGCCTATCGAATGGGATCGTCAAAATCAAAGCACTACAGAAAATGTTACGTAAAAGTTTTTTTTAGTCAATGCTCAGAGGAAAAGCTTGGTGCTTAAAAGGCTAAATATTTTTTTCCAGGAAAAGGTGCGTCAAATATTAAACGTAACAGACCTGGTACATTTTTGTGTGTGTTGTGGAAGATGTAATGACAGATTTTCAAGGTGTGAGTGAAAAAACGGGGTCAACATTACACTATAAGGCTAAGCCTGCCATTCCTAAGGAAGCCCTGCAGTGGAAAGTTATTCTTAAATGTATTATCATGGGTAATCTGCTTAATCCAAATTACTAAAGAGGTCTGCTCTACGGCGCTGACTCCTATGCTATATTACTACCACAGATCCTGGGTAAATGATGGGATTGTGCAACACTTCAGGTCACTCACTGTCTGTGCAACTCTGTATTGTTGACAACACAATACTGTTGTGGTCACCCAGGGCTTAACTTGTAAAACCAGAGGCTTTTGTGTATCATGACGGTGGATCACTTGTTACCGGGTTACATCGCCGTGGTAACATGCTGAACACCTAACCTGGTCGGGAGCAGGTTATGTTGGAGATTAGAGATCAACCGGTGTTAAAGCACCGCCTACTGACCAATCAATACTCGATTGATAACGGCATCACCGTTCTTAGAAGATCCGGGGGAGCTCTGTGCGCGGAGAGAGGTTCGCTCATAAAAGTTAAAACATTTAGAGACCGACAACCCCGTTAACATTCCCTGATGGGTATCTTTATGAAAGATATAGATTTTCAGCGGAGGGAATTACGTATAGGTTAGGTATTTGTCGGCTTCTTGAGCTGTGTGTTGCCAATGTCACACATCGGTTTGAATGATGTTTTTATATATATTTTTTTATTTTCTCTCACGATCGCTTACTCACTGCCAGGGTTGCAACTGATAATATAATAGGCTAAAGCAACGACAGTTTATGGAAAGCAAAAGTGTAATTATGGTCAGATCTTGTGCCTGACTGATGGGGAAGTGATATCGATAGCGTTGTGATTTACGCATTTACAGCATCGGCTTTCTTTTTTTTTTTTGCCAGCTTTCCTTCCTGTTTTAGGAAGCAGTGACTGTATTGTGTTTTGCCTGTGAAACCGTGTCAGTGTTCTTCATATTTATGTAGAATTATAGTTTGCTCTTCTTATGTAAAATATGCGGCTCGGGTAGATGTTGAATGCGATTGGTCATGCTGTGCAAACACCGCCTCTTTTATGTGAACGCGTGTTGCTGGATTGGGAAACCCTGGGCTGATTGAACTAGTTGTTAACCACCGTCGTGACACAGTTTATGCAGGATTAGATTAGGTGAAGCCGGGTAACAAATGAATCCAGGGCATGTTGATCTTGATTTGTAGTACAGGCCTCAGGAAAAGACAACACGTGTGTCATATCACGATATTACGATATCCAAAATGTAAGATGATCTCTAGCCTCATATATCGATGTCAAATATCGATATCGATATATTGCCCAGCCCTAGCACCACCTCTGTGATTTTCACATCAAACATGGTATCTGAGGTGTAATCAGGTTGATTAAACAGAAAGAAATAAGATAAGGACATATATAAGAGGAAAATCAAGAGAAACTGCAAGCTCCCTGCTTAAAATGTTGGCATTGTTTGAATGTTTCTTAGACTAATCACATTACTTGGCTAAGTAGCCACATTTATTAACATACAGCAACTTCATTTTCACAGCCATCATGCCGCCATTTTTTTTTGTTTTTTTTATGCCAAGACAATATGACAATAATGCTTACAGTTGGTTTGGTTAATAATAGTGGCTTCTAGTGAGCAATAAGATGCCTTGTGTCTCAAATTATTACAGCTTTATCTGCACTGATTCCACCCCAGGAGACAACACACAGTTCCTAAGAATATCTTTAGCAAATGCTAAACTGATGAAGTCTCACTCTCAGGGCCTCTTCACTCCGTAAACTTTGCCTGCAATGGAAGAAGAACCTCCTCTCCCTTGGCTTAAAGCAGGCAGGGGTCAAACTGCAGCTGCAGCAGACCTAAGCGGGTGACACTTGCATGTGGGTGTATTTTTGCCTCTTGCAAATCCATCCTGATATGAGTTTAGAATTCCACCATGTCGTCTTTGTGGGGGCTGAAGGAGGGAAGTGACTAAAAGACAGCGGGCCATCTTCTTTTTTGGCCTAGTTGTCTTTCTGATGTTCTTGGTTTATTTTGCCCACCTTTTTAAACCAATGTAAGGTTTCAAGTTTTCAATCTGGCTCCTACCAAGCTGGGTTTCAAGTACATACCCCTTATTGTCTGTGTATGTAAAGGTGGGGAGGATGCTAAGCTGTGTAGCTGGGGTAGTGTTATCTAAATTGGGTTATAGCGCTATGAGAGGAGAGGGGGTTATTAAGTCCTCAACGCTAATGATGTACCAACACCTCCACCTCCATATCTCATACTTGCACCAGTTCACACATCGCAGGCTAGCTCTCATGGATGGCAGGTGTGGTTGACCTGCAAATAAATCTGAATATACAGCAAGACTTGTATTGGATGGATATGATCAGATTCATGTACATAATGTCGTTGAGTTATTGTGATCTCTGGATTTGAGCAGCGTTTGCTAGTTGCATTTGTTGGTAGAAAGCTATTACCATAATGGCATGCATTCAGTATGTGGGAAATATTGGCAGATGCATACCATGATGTGGAATGGAGCAGGTCTGCATTTTAACAGTGACTGTGTGCCAAGTAGCCTAAATTAAAGTTTTTCCCTTCATTCTCCTCTTCAGAATGGCTGTGGATATCTATGACTCTCAGTACCTGCTCATCCTGGCCCCTTCCCTAGTCATCGCCCTCATGTTCCTCTTCTTCTGGCTCTTCATGAAGGAAACCTCCTACGATGAGGTGCTGGCCAGGCAGAAACGCGACCTCAAGCTACCACCATCTAAGCCAGACACCCGTAAGAAGAATGAAAAAAAGAAGAGCAAGAAGAAGGAGAGTGCCAGCGGAGGTGGAGGGGAGTCGGAAGAGGATCTTCGGGATTTTGATGTGGCTGATGGTGCCAACAGCTCCACTCTGGAGGTAGAAGAGGAACCTGCACTAGTGGCTACTCCAGATCCTGATCCTCCAACACCTATTCCCTATGTGCCTGTTTCAGTGTCACCTGATGCTCCTGCTGGTCTGAGGGAGAGAAAGAAGAAGGAGAAAAAGGCTGCCAAGGCCGCCGCTGCTGCTGCAGCTGCCACCGCAGCAGCAGCAGCTGCTGCTCCTCCTTCTGAGGAGCCAGAAGTGAACGGCTCAAAGCCGGTCAGCCGCAGGACAGAGCCATTCCTGGCTGCAGGCAAACAGTCCAGCCTTCCCTCTCCCCAGCTTGAGGTTCAGGTACAGGTCCAAGCCACTCAGGCTCCTGTTCAGGCTCAGACACCTCCACAGATTTCTGGAAAGAAAAAGGAGAAGAAGAAACAAAAAGCAGAGCCAGGTGAGTAGCCAAGAGTACAGTTTAAAGTGGGGTTGTCACTTAGATTCTCGTGGAAAAATGGAAATAGCTAAATCTTTTGTTTAATAAATTCCTCCTAAGTTACAGTGGATGACCAGCAGCCAGAGGTTAAGGCTGAGCAAGCTCCAGCTCTAGTCAAGAAGGAAGCTCCCATTGTGGCTGAAACCAAAGTTCTGGACGGTGCAACCCCAAGTGCTACCAGTGGCAGGAAGAAGAACTCTGCCAAGAGGCAGAAGACTGAGCATGGTAATGGTGATACAATGGTCTCACATGCTAAATTATATCTAAATTTCTTCACAATATCAGGACATGCGCTCAAGCCTAAACTTCTCGCTTTGTAATCAAATGTTTTTCCTCAAATCCAGTAGATGAAGCCCATGTGCTGGCTGACTCAGCAGCTTCTGCGAACCACCAGGCAGGCCATAACGATGATGTACATTCCAAAGGGAGTGGCAAGAAACAGAAGAATGAGACTGACAAAGGTAAGGGGAGCGGGGGGGGGGAGAGAAACAAGTCTGATCCAGTATTTCAGTCTTTGTTGTTGTCCCTGCCATTTAATAACATGCTAAATTGCATGGTCTTGTGTGTCTTAAACAGAGAACACGGAGGTGAAGCTGAAGGAGCTGCTGTCTGGTTTGTCCAGCCTGGCTCTGTCAGAGGCCGAGGCTGTCAGCGTGATCGCTCTCCTCGGGGAGAAGAGCCCTAATGCTTTGGATGCTTGGCACAAAGTGAGAGATTAATAAATGATACATTTGAATTGGGTGTTGTGACAAGTGACATTTCACACTATTTGGCAGGAGACCTGGTATTTGTAGTTGGGACTTGCCATGCCTGCTTTCTTAATGTTATGTGTCTCACCACCAGTCTGCGGCTAGGCCTGACCCAGCTGCACAGGAACGAGAGAGACTTCTTACAACTCTGCAGGAGGAGGCTTCCATTGCCAAGGACAAAGTGAAACAGCTTAACCAGGTCTGGATTCCCATGCTCTTCTTAATGAAGTACATACTATGATACAACTTATTTTAGAGTAATTTAACAGCTTCATATGCACTCTTCTGTGCTTTAGGAGCTTCAAGTTGAGAAGCAAAAGACAGGCCGGGTGGAGGCCATGATGAGAGAGCAACGTGGAGCCATGGAGAAAGAACTGGGTAGCATGCAGGGCAAAGCACAAGGCAGCTACCAGGAGCTCCAGACCATGCAGATAAAGGTGATTTGACTTATTGCATAAGTATGGACATTAAATCACTTGTTTTCCATTTTGTTTACATACAGCCCTCTATATCATCAATACTGTGGGGGGGAGCAGAATTAAAAAAATGTAAAGGAACCCAGACCTTTTGGCATTCCCTTAAGGCTGCATGCAGACTGAATCATCTTGTACATTTGTAGTTTCAGCAGGTAAGGGAGCAGCTGGAAAGCCAGATCACTCGACTGCAGCAGGAGAACAGCATCCTGAGGGACGCAGTCAGCTCTGCTACCAACCAGATGGAGAGCAAGTCAGTGTTACACTACTAGTCACTACAATAGATAAGACCCTACTGGTCATGCTCACTAGAGCTTCATGCATGTCTCATCTGCTCGTCTTGGTGAAACTATCATAGTGATCCAATTCATATAAGAATTTCAGCTCATTATCTTTGCATTTTAGCTCAGACTTCTCATCTTAAAATGATTCTCCATTTCTTCTGGCTGTGTTGCTCACTTAAGAGATCCATCTGGATGCATAGTTGCACAATGTGAAATGCCCCCATTTTCATATCACTCATTTGTGTGCATGTGTTGCTTGATAGGAATTCAGCAGAGCTGAACAAGCTGCGTTCTGAGTATGCCAGCCTGATGAAAGAGCTGGCGGACAACAACAGCAAGCTGCAGCAGGAGGAGCACCAGAGGAAGTCACTGGAGGTCAACTATAAGCAGAACGTGTCCCAGCTGGAGGTACGCTAATCCAGATGTACAATGTGTTGCTATGTAGGCCGTGCTTCAGTTTCCCCGGGTGAGACAAAAATGAACTGGGCTGTACAAAACCTGGGCCATGCCGCACAGCCTCAAATCTGGTTAACAGCAGTGGTAGCATTACCAAGGAAATGGGAGGAGGTTGAAGTGGAAGTCCTAGGCAGGGGTGTGGGAAATACAACTTGGGTTGGGAGGAGTGTGTTGGCTGTGGAAGCTGGAATGTTTGAGGCTTTGTGCTGTGTATGAACAACCCTTTCCTGCGAGACACCCAGATCAGCCCTTCCTGTCTTTTCATTGACTGTGATTTAAAGATGGAAATTTGAGTTGCTGGCTTGAAACGGAATGGTCTCGGCAAAGAACCTGAGAGCCATGGCAAGAGTTGAGATTTTGATGACAGAAATCTGGTTTTCTTTATTGCACAGACTAGAAAAATCAATTAAAGCGTCTACAAGATGTTTTGTAATTTGGACTATCCATTAACTTAGTTTAGAACATCCAGAGCTTTGTTTGAGTTGAGGAGGACTTAAAGGAACACGCCGACTTATTGGGACTTTAGGTTATTCACCGTAACCCCCAGAGTTAGATAAGGCCATACATACCCTTCTCATCTCCGTGCGTGTTGTAACTCTGTCCGACGGCTCCACCGGTAGCTTAGCCTAGCACGGATCCTGAAGGTAATCGGTTCCAACTAGCCTACTGCTCCGAATAAGTGACAAAATAACGCTAACATGTTCCTATTTACATGTTGTGATTTGTCTAGTCACAGCGTGTACAAATAACAAGGTCACATGAGACACAGCCATCTTCTAACCGTATATAAACTGGGAACTATATTCTCAGAAAGGCAAAGCACTGCTACTTCTGTTACTTGGGCGGAGTGATATGCTTGCAGCACCTGAGAAGCCCCGAGCAGAGAGTAGCAATGCTTTGCCTTTCTGAGAATATAGTTCCTAGTTTATATACGGTTAGAAGATTGCTGTGTCTCATGTGACCTTGTTAGTTTAGTGTAGTGTGGCAGTACAACACTTGTTTTCTATCATATGGATTGGGAGAAACGTGTTCACCAAATTGGATCTATGTCTCCATCCCCAGGCCCAACTGCAAGATGCTAAGCGAAGTTGGGACGAACTGCAGAAGTTCCTCCACAGTGTCAATGCTGAGAGAGAGAAACTTCAGGCCTCAAAGCAAGGTAATAAAATATGTCGCACTAAACATTCAATCCTTTTAACTTGTTGCTTCTACTACATTAAAGAGAATTGTCAATTACATTCAGCAACTGATTGTCTGTCTGTGTATTTGTGGGTGCAGAGCTTCACAGCAAGTTGTTGGCAGTGGAGACGGAGATGAACAACAAGAACAAGGAGATCCAGACCCTACACAGCAGCCTGACTGAAGCAATGGTTTCCAAGGATCTGCTGGAGCAGAGAGTGATGGAGCTTATGTCCCAGCACAGTATGCCTGATGACTCAATGCAAGCCCGGGTTCAGGTGAGCTGCTACAACATCCCATTTTAGTACTCTGAAGTGTTGATTCCATATTGAGATGCACAGTGAATTTCTCTGTGAAGCAGAGCAACACACTTGTATACACTAATACAGTCTGTGTTTAACAGGACCTTATGAATGAAAACAAAGGTCTTCAGGTCCAGAGCGAGACCCTGCAAGTCCAGAATGAGACCCTGCATGCCCAGATCTCCTCACAGGTATATTGGACAACCTTATTTACCTATGTTTAGTTGGACAAATATGCTCACATGCCTAACTGTATGCATGTAGGATAACATAGATTTTCTTCTAATTTAGGTCACCCATGTCTCTCACATTGAGGAGCTACAGAAGCTGTGAGAAACTATTTAGACCTTTTCAGACATATAGTGACGGCATTACAAGTGATACTGTTGAACCATTTCTCATGCACTCTCCCAACTTTTCCCCTGTGCTGTTTAGATTGGCTGATAAGGAGTTGCAGAGAAAGAGTCTGGAGGATTCTTTAAATGCGGAGAGAAGCAGTGGGGCCAGTAGGGAAACTAACATGCAGGTATATTTGCAAGAGCACTTCATCGACAGCTTTTTATACTACCATTGCATTAGTTTATTAGTCTGCTGGAATTTGGCCAACATGTTCTGTGCCTCTCATTGCGTTCAGAGGGGAATATAAATTGAAGACCATGTACACCACCCTGCCAGAAAAAGGGTTGACATTTGCAGATATTTTGTGTTCAGATGCCAAACCGATATAATTAATTTCACGGTTTTATAAACCTAAGACAGAATTATGAGTGCTATGTCAGATCCTGTATCATCTTGGCATAATAAATCTCTCTTTCTTGTGTTTCCTCTGCAGTCCTTGCACAATGAGAACATGTCACTGAAGGCAGAGATTCAGAATCTGCAGGCACAGATTTCTGATCAGGTTAGCCATGTACCTTGTCTGTTTTAAGTGTTTCAAGTTTAAAAGGCCCCTATGGGTTTGTGTTTTTCTCTTTGACACACACTCTCTATTTGACTCTCCCCATGCAGACTGCCTCCCAACTGGCTTTGGACCAGTTCCAAAAGAGGTGTGTGTGAAAACTGGAACATATTTTAAATGTCATCTGGTTAGCCTTGTTACTCTGTCCATTAAACTAGTAAGCCATAATGAATAACTGAATGACGTCATAAAACATTGCTCCCTACCCAGTGTCCGGGAGAAGGAGGACAACATGAAAACCGTAGAGGACCTTCTGGAGAAGGGGCTGATTGAGGTGGCCAACAAAGAGGAAGAGCTCAAGGTGTTTGTTTTTCTCTTTTGCTGCCTCACACACATTTGACTGACGTCAGCATGCTTTAAGTGACTCTGCATTTCACTGCTTGCCTTGTAATCACAATCCCTAATTGGACAGAAAATCTATAAGTAATTTCTCTCCCTGATGCAGGCTATAAGAGAAGAAAACAAGGCACTAAAACAAGAAATAGAGACCCTTCAGAGAAAGACAGCAGAACAGGTGAGTTGTATAAAATTCACTCCCCATGCACACGCACATGCCGGCCCTGCTATTCTCTTAAAGAGATCGACGCAGGCACCAACGCACAAGTATAAACTTCAGGCCACTTACGTAGGCTACGGCGAAAGCTCTGCGTGGAGCCTCCACAGAAGCATAAATCCCGCTTTACTTTTTGCCATTGTTCTCTCTCTCCAAGTATTTTCTGTTTTTTCAACTCCTATAAATCAATTTTCAACCGCAGAGCAACGGTAGAGAATCTGCTTCCTGTTTACACCAGCACGTCCATGCCCAGTGTATGCAAATGATCGTGTGATATGCGTTGTCAGACGTGTTAATATGGATGAAGATTAGTTCTGCTACACAGCTAAAACGCTTGTGTGGACGAAGATCATTTTTCTTTCAAAATGCTGTTTAGTAGCATAGTAGTGTGGATGTAGCCTGTGAATGTAAAGTGTGTTCTCTTAATCGGTATGGATTCCTTTTTAAATTGTCTTTTACCCTTATCACAGGCATCATCAGAGTCGATAGTGGAAGAACTTCACAGCAAGTAAGATCAATCATTGACTTTGGTATTATATTACGATTATGGCAATGTAATAGTACCATAGTCTTATGATCGCCCAACATCTACAACAAACAAAGACTAACTTTAGTTTCCGTAACACCAGTCTGTGAGTGGCGGCAACTTTGCCAACTTGCTGAGATACAGAGCAACTGATACAAGTCATAATTACATGTTATAAAACCAAAGGCCACTCCACTGTAAGCATTTAAAAACAAATTCCTCCTGGCACTCCAGGCCACTCCTGAGACACACACCTGATAATTCTCCGCTGGCACAAGAGGCTGTGCATTGTTAAATGTCCTCTTGTCACGGATGTCATTATATATGTACGTTATCAGCAGATTCTGTGTGACGTCAAACTGTTCTCTATGATGAACCATTGTTTGACTTTTGCTTTATAGGATCCAAGAGAAGGATGTGAAGCTAAAATCATTGGAGGAGAGTCTACAGATGGCACAAGACAGCAGCTCTACCAAAGAGAAGACAGTTGAGGTGTGGGCTTTTCTGTTTCAATGGAATACTGTGTTTGCAAATTTAGAGTGCTCTACCTTTTTATATTGTTCATGTTGTATTGTCTTACTTTGAGCTCTTGTCTAAAGCTGTTTTTGTCTCGCAGGCTCTGGAGCAGCAGTTGGCTGCCTTGCAGGTAGAGGTAGAGCAGCTGAGACAGAAGGAGACATCAGAAGAGCTGACCAGATCTGGTACCCAGATCCAAGAACTCCAGGCTCAGTAAGTTAATCCCTATACTTCAACATGTCGTCGTCCAGCGTTGCCTTCACAAATCAGACTAATGGTAAGAGCATCTGACCCACAGGCTAGCAGCAAAGGACCATGAGATCCAGATGCTACAGGCTGAGCTGGAGGCAAGGACTAAGGAGCTGAGTGAGAAGGTGGAGCAGATACACCAACAGGTGAGGAACGATCTCAAAGAATTGCAAGTGTGACACATTCTATGGTTTGAATCAGGAAGATTTGTCTAGCTACCAAGTATGCATAGTAGAACAAACGGGCCACTTCTGACCAGTGACTCAGACAAAACTGTTCATGTTTGAATTGTTCTTAAATTTAGATTTTTTTTTAAATTTTATTTTGGTTTTGTTACGAGGGACATAAGAGATAAAATCCTCATTCAGTCCTATTTTTAATGGAGTCTTTTCCCCTCCTTAAACAGCAGTCCCACACAGCAGTGCCAAGCCCAGAGCTTCTTACAGCGTGAGTAATGTTGCATTCCATATGATAACGTACATATTTTCTACACACATTTTCATTTTAAAGGACCCGTAACTACATAATAATTCAAAATGAGTGGTTATGTTGTCGTCTATTAGGTTGTCAGAGAAGGAGAAGCAGGTCTCAGATCTCCAGGGTGAGCTGGCTGAGCTGAGGGACTCCCTGGAGCTTCATAGGAAGAAGAACAACGTAGGTTTGCTACAGTGTTGCCCTGAACTGTATACCACCAGTGACTGCTCTGGTCTAGCCCTGCGAGACATCATCCCCTCCCCTTGTGTTGTTCCCCGAAACACTCCCCTCACACTGGAGTTGCACATAGCATACATCCATACTTCCCGTTGTCCACTGCCGCTTGGTCCCACTTGTTTTGCTTTGTGCTTTCTTTAGCTAAGGTTGTGTTTTCAACATGATTGTACACATCAGTACGGATGTCTAATTTGATTTGGATTGCTTAAGCTGAGCGTTTCATAACTGGGCTTCCAGCCTACTCCTGTTATGCTCACAATTGGCCATGACTGTTTCAGCAAGCTTGTCTGTGCTTGTGGGTGATTCAGAGCGTTAGAAACTCTCCTACCTTTTTTTTCTTTTCTTTTTTTTTTTTTGGGTATTTGCATTGAAAAGCATATTTATGTGACCTTTGTTTTCAAATTTTTGTATCTCCCTTATATATATATCCAGACATCATTACCTAAATTTGAATAGACTAGTAGTTGAAATACTAGCAGAACTTGAAGTACCAGCAGAACATTGTTACAATACATATCTTGCATACTGTGTATTTTGCTTTTACCCACACAAGGTGCGAGACTGTGACTCTCAAGGCTATTTGTTCATACTTATTTTTAGCGGCTGGAGCATGGGTGAAAAACAGAGTGTAGCAATTTTAAAATGAGAAATGCGTTCAGTTTGTTCTGTTACTTTACCAGTCTTCATTTGAGGGTCACTGAATGCATATATCCTGAGGCTGAACTGAAAGTAGCATCTCTCTGGAACTGACCAAAACAGGAGCTTCGGGAGAAAAACTGGAGTGCAATGGAAGCTCTGTCAGCTACCGAGGCCATGCTTCAAGGGAAACTCAGCAAAGCTGTCAAGGTTCGACACCCCACCTCAGTCTCCTTCACTCTAGTTCCAATCTGATGCATCCCCCAAAAATGCTGTTTTTTGCCATAATTGACCCAATGAGATTTATTTTTCGTCATCATCCATTACAAAGCTGCATACTCATTTACCTCACTCTCGCCCCTCCCCTCTGTTGTTTGGCTTCAAGTTTTCAATTGGCCTTGTGTTAAGCTGTTGAACTATGCTACTCCCCTTGGGAATCTCAGACTTTATTAACTTAACATATATTGGTTTCATTAGCGGATACATTTTTGCATTAAGCTCTGAAATATATAGAAGATTTCTCCTCTCCCAAAGCTCAGGCTGATGCTTGGAAATGAGTGCGCAGTGACCTAGAAATTGTTTCACTAGATGTCATTAGGTTGAGATTCATGGTAATCATTTCTGCCGCTTTCTGTCTGTCATGCCACTTCTAGCATGTTCTCCGCCCCCCCTCCAATTCTGCTTTGTGACATCCATACTGTCAATGTCACCCGTTTTTCAGTCAATGAAAATCTGTGTAATTCACTTTGATTTTAATGCATTCTTTTTAAAGGAAGTGTGATCATTTAAAATGTTGAATGAATATGCAACAGTGGCCTTATGTTTCTCAATGCTGTGTACTCCTGACTGAAAGATCTTTGTGAAACTAAATGTAACTACAGTATATGTCTTGTAGCTGCAGGTCCATTTCGTGTAGACAGAGTTGGCTACCAGATAGCTGGTCTATTAACAGTTATAGTAAGCATATATGTCTGCCCTCCTCGCTTTACGTCAGGGTAGGGTACATGCTGAACCATCGACACAGCAGCTGCTCTTCAGCCATCTGAGTACAGTAGAAACCACCTTCTTAGAGCGGAGCCAGGGAGTTCCTTGGCAGCTGTTGTGTACTGTCAGTGCACACTGTTTGTATTCAACTCTATACACTCGTTTCAGAGCTGCCTTGTGACACGGTGTGTTAATGTGAATAGTGGTTAGAGTGCCAGCTGGCTAGTGCTTGGCATACGCTCTCCCTTCAGGCCCTCAGAGTGACAGTGCATGATGCTAGCCTATTGTGGGAGGATTGATAGCTACCTTTTTTTTTTATTTATTGAAGAGTTTCAAGGTACTTTGTACAATTTCATGAAAACATGTTGATGTATTTGTGGTTGCAGGAGGACTGAAGATGTGATGTGCTCTGAATGTGAGGTTGCTGACAGTCGGTGTAGGTGTGGCCTGTTGAAAGATGCTGATGTTTTCTTAGGGTAAATGGAAGTAGGAGTGAGACAGCGTTTATCCTGATCCTCTACAATTATAATTACAAAGATTATGTTAAGTGAATCATTCCTGTAACATTGATTGGAGCAGCTTGATGCATGGCTTGGTTTAAAACGGCCTCATAGAAATTAGAATAAGGAAGAAGGAAAGGTGGTGGTCATATCTGCTCCGATGACCACTGGACTTTGTCTTCGAAGTGACTGAACTATGTGAATAGCCGGTGCTCAATCTCCTCTCCTGTCTTTTTGTCTCTTTGCCCGCTCCTGTCGCCTTGTAGGAGAACCAGACAGCACTGACAATGTGTCAGGCCGAGTGTCGAGATGTTCTGCACAGACTTCTGCCCCATGTGCCTCTGCCCAATGAGCAGGTATGGATAATATTGGATTTTTACCTCCCATGCAAATTGGTGTTTGAAAATCAGTTTTATTTCGTTGCACTTACTCCTCCTGTGTTGTGATTTTTCTCTTTACTCTTCATCTCCTCTTTCTAATAGAACCATCAGGAGTGGCTCCACAGATTTGAGGGGGCAGTAGCTGAAAGCTCAGCTGCACAATCCACCCCTGCACCAGGGGACTCTAAGGTAAATAAAGTGGAAGTAAAGTAAATTTGAACATCTTTCCTCTCAAACTGAAAATATTTTTTAGCAAGAAATACTTTTCACTCACTCACTCAAACTAGGGACTGGCTGAGAAGCTGAAAGAAGCTGAGGAAGCTCAGAGGATTCTACAGAAAGACTGTGACACATACAAGAAGGTGTTGGCAGAGACGGTGAGATGAGGTTTTAACATTTGTGCTTCCTTAGTGGTGTCTCTTGCCAAACTGAGCTGTCATTCCTGCTGTATCCACAGGAGGGCATCCTGCAGCGCCTCCAGAACAGCGTGGAGCAGGAGGAGTCTCGCTGGAGGGTGAAGCTGGAGCTATCTCAGGGAGAGCTCCGAGAGGTGTGTTCAGGTTTAGCCGGAAACAACTCCCAGATTGAATTATTAAATCTACATTATTGCACCATGTGTGGGTTTCATTGCATAATTCTGCTGTCTCTTCCCTTAGATGAGCCTGAAAGTCACAGCTCTGGAGCAAGATGTTGAGAGACTAACTGATGGCGCAGAGTTGGAAAATGTCAGTCCAGTAGAAACGCAAACTCAATCTCAAACTAACACTCTGACCGAATGTAGTTCAAACATTCTGCCATTTTAACTTGTGTTTGTCTCGGTCACAAGTATCTTTTGAACCTCTGTTGTGCTCTGTAGCTTAGAAGAGGAAAGGAGCACTTGGAGTCTGAGTTGGAGAGGGCGGAGCGTGAGAGTGCCACCTATGTAACAGAGGTCCGAGAGGTGAGCAGAAACTTTACTCCTTCACCCAGTCATGTCATAGTGTTCATTCTCATGTGGCAAAAGAACAAGCTCTGTTTTAAATTTCATGTCCATGGCATGTTTTAATGTTTTTGTGACATCCTGTTTATTTGGGGCTTATGAAATCCACACAACACATTAAATAGTCCATATTCAGCTCTAGCAATGACTCTATTTGACTTACCAAACTAACTTAATAGACCTGCTTTTGGAAATTTACAGTCATACACAGGATTCTGTGGTTTATTTATCACTACAGGACTCTGCTAAATAGTAAGAGCATTCCCTTTTTGTAGAAGTCTTGTGGCCTGATCAGCTCATATCACTGCGTAGACAGGTTGTGTGCTCGTAGGGCTGTCCTGGACTGACTCTCACAGACTCCCATTAAACATATCATCTCAAAACTCAATTTCAGCTCAAAGATCTGTTGACTGAATTGCAGACCAGACTTGATGGCTCATATACAGAGGCTATCAGACAGAATGAGGAGCTGAATTTGGTAAGCGTTGCTCACCCTCTAGCTAGAACCTCAGTGACATGCTAACTCAACCCTTAAGGAGCCAGGACTCCTGTAAAGTAGCAAAAACCTAGAAGTGCATAATGATGACTGATGTTCACACTCGGTGATACTTACAAGACTAACTCTTTGTTTTCTTTCTACACTGGCACTACATTCATCTCATGTTGCCTTTTTCAGGCTTCTAACAAATGGCCTATTAGAACTTCCTTCTGCAGAGTCCAAAAATATCAAATGTGCTCCATTTTGTCCATCTTCAGCTATGATTTTTACTCTACACCTTGAACTGCACCTCTTCAGCCTTCTTACAAACCATGTCTGTCTGTCTCGTGACCTTTGTCTTTCAATGTAGCTGGACACTTTACTGTGGTCTTTGTGTAGCATCAAGTCATTTGTTTTTTGACAATATATTGGCTGCGTTCAGACCAACAATAGCACTATCAAAAATGTAGCTTCCTGATTAATTACAATGAGGACTTGAACAACAAAAAAACAACACCGGACCATTGAACTTCTGTTGCAACGCATTGTTACATTGTCCAGCAACAATGCTTGGCCATGGCCTATGTAGGACAAGCAAAAACTGTTAGATCTGTGCAAGTCTTGAGCACTTTTTATATGTGCATTTAATGTAGGCAATGTTGGCAGGAGGCTCTCAAAAAATGCTCTGTGTACATGTAATGCTAAATTATGAATGGGATTCACATGTGTGAATGGCATGCTATAATGTGCTATTGAGCGTGTGCTAAGTGACTGTTTTGGTTCCAGCTGAAAACCCAGCTCACTGAGACGCTGTCCAAGCTGGAGACCGAAGAGAACGAGAGGCAAAAGGTGGCTGGTGACCTGTATACGGTAAGAATATTTGTTTATATTTTTATCCCACTGCTGATGTGTATCCATCTCCAGGACACATTGTTAACATGTGGAACGTTCTGGTCCTTAATCCAGGCACAGCAGTCTCTTGATCTGATCCAAGGGGAGCTCTCAAAAGTGACTGACAACGGTGATGACCTGATAGAGAATAGCAGTCTGTCGTCACAGAGAGTAAGAGTCTGGGGCAGTATGGGTGCTGTAACAGTTGGTGTTCTATGTCTTTGCATGTATGGTAATTAAGTGGTTACATTGAGCTCTAAATCAGCCATTCTGTCTCTGACAGGAAGAGATTGACAGAAAGGAGAAAATGACTGCAGGACTGAACCAAACAGTCAGGGAACTGCAGCAGCTGCTACAAGGCGTCAGCCGGCAACTCGCCAAGAGAAAGGAAGGGGTAAGGCCTGTTACTGTGCTGTTCTTACAGCCCAAAAAAAACATTATAGTATCATAATCTCTCACATTTGTGTATTTGAATGTGGAGTCTGAACATTCTGCTTTCCTCCAGGAGGCTGACAAAGATCTGCCCAAGGTATAGTGAGAGGAGGACAGCCCACCCCTTCCTCCTCCTCCACGCAGCCACCCTGACTGCACTACAGAGACCACCTTTGACCTTCGGTCTCATCACTACCACCGTCGCACCATACTGTCACACCAAGCCACACCCTTTCCCCAACCTCTGTCGCCTCACCTGTACTGTAGGCAGCCTCCAACTGACTCTGGCCCAGTCTCACTGTTGGCAGAGGTTACTGTTAATTCCAAACACTCCAGACACTATACCAAATCACACTACACCACTCCCACCACATTCCTCTTTATCAGCAGCATCGCCAGTTAATTTTTATTCTAAACTTAAAAATGACATCCAGCATAATTTAAACTGCGTGGCAACCATTCCTCTGTTTAAAACACCTGTATTTTTCAATGAAATCCGTTTGAATACTACAGTAGTTTTTGTTGTTTGTCAAGAGAGGACAGTGATACAAATTTCCAACTTGATGACACAAACTTTGGGTTTTTAGTCCTTTTTTCTTAACTTAATAAAGATATGTATAGTTTGCATGTACCAGTTAGGACCTGCTGAAATACACTGTTGTTGATCTGTTTACCTCCTGACCAGTAAACGATCACAAACTGTGAATTCATGAATTCATAGCTCCATGCATACCTTGGCTCGGTATTGGGTGGGAGAAGGGAGATTTAAAAGGGGTCTTCAGCATATCAGAAGGGCCACTACGTGACTATGGAGATGCATGGACATATTGTAGTCAAGTCTGTACTCCAGCTCCAGAGAGAAGGGAGTCTGACCCTGGCTGTGGAAAGAGAAGGCCAGGTCAACAGTGTAAAGGTTTTTAATCCTACTGCAACTACTCTAGGAGTAAGCGTCCCATATCATCTGTAATCAACACTCGCTATATTGTTGCTAAGTTCATTAACACTGAAGATTTTGTTCTTTTTGTAACAGGCGATGTTAATAAAAAGGGATGCTTGATAAATCTGTCCAGTTTCATGGGTTGAATCTTTTTCTTCCACTGCACTTCTTTCTCCCTACCACTGTGGGGCAGCATGCAACCTTACTGTAGTTGACATTTCAAACTAATTTGATTCAGTCTTGAAAAACCTGAATATGCACAGGGAAATTACAAAGCTTCTGCTCATAAAGCTTTTGCTGGCAGGTATAATTATTCCTTGGCAAAGTATTCATCTGGCTTCCCTGTACACGATAAACATGTTTGTCATGTAGTGGTGATATTTTAGGCAAGTGGTTTGTAGAGAAGGTAATTTACATGAGGACATACAAAACATTTCCCATCAGTAAGAAGACGTGAAAGGAAGTGAGAATTTAACTGGTAGCTTAAACAATCAAAGATTACCATGGACAACGTCTGACGGGGGAAAGAAATCACTTGTTAATGCTGTGAGTGGCTGAGTGTGAAAGTGTACTGTAAACCCAGATGGGCCATGGTTGTGATTTTTTTTTTTTTTTTCTTCTTTTCTTATTTGTAATGTTTTAGATTTAGCCTCCACCGCTACCAGCTTTCTATTTTTATTATTTAAAAGAAATCAGGTTCTGCGGGACTGAACCTGACTTGACTTTGGGTATCTGCACTGTACAGCTCTCATCTTTGCATGTTATAAGGCCTTTAAAACAACAGGAGTGTTGTGCGGGCTGGGGGGGGGGTCAGGTCAGTGGCGCGAGCAACATGGGATCAGCACATTCCTCACATTCTCCCACACTGTCATGCTGCAGTCAGCTGATTGGAGATCTGGCTTTTACCTCCATGGAAACCTCGCGACGAAACCGGCATTAGTGTATCTTCAACATACACGTCATTAACTGGATAACAAAGTGTCTTTCACAACCTGCTGATTTAAATGTCCTCTGAATGAAATGAACTATGAAGCTATTTGTATTACATTTCGTTGTATGATCATCTCTAAATGTGACAAATGTGTGATGATTCTACAGTTTTGTCACTTTTATCTTTCATGATGTGTCTCACAGTTCTTGGGAAAAGCCTGTCATCTTGTGTGGGTAAATGACAAGGTTTAAATTTGTGGGAAAAACCAGCAATAAATCTACCCGAGGTTCGTCACACTTGCGGATAGCCTCATGACTTCCAAAGAAGGTCTGTGCCAAAGAGCAGTTAATAGGGGCTTCGTCTTTCCTATGTCATCATTACTCACACTGATTATCTCAATTGCGCAATTTAGCTTGTTGCGGTAGGCCTCTGCTCTGCATGCTTCTTGCCTGGTAACATTAAACTCCTCCTCCTAAACATAGATTTGCACTCGCACTATGCCAGCACAACTTCAGCAAAGCAGCCCACTCCCTGCATCTGCTCTTCATCAGTGTGGTATGAGCTAGAGAGCCTTTGATCCCCCCCCTAACACTACTGTGTGTGTGTGTGTGTGCACGCGCATGCGGGAGGGTGAGTCAGACACATAGAAAAGACTGTAGTGCTCGTTTACACAGACAATGCCCAATGGATGAAGGCAAGCGGAAAGAGCTAGGGACACAAAAGAGCAGTAAACATTCATTATACCCACAGTTTTAAGTCCAGCCCCTAGGCCTGTAGTTAAAGGCATAATGCAGCTTGATCCTTGTGCACAACTGCTGAAGCTCACTCCACTGTACTATTAATGGACAAGTATGTGCAGCTATGAACAGAACCAACAAATGTCATGGATTAATCTGAGTTGCATTGCTTACAAATGGAATAACACATCAATGTATCTTATAGTACTGCAGAGTTTAAGTACATATGGGTGGGGAGGCAAGTACCTTCATGGGCCCCAGTGACCCCCTACTATCTTTTGTTTTTGTGCCAAGTGTTATTTCACTTCAGTTCCAGTTCAAACAGAAGGTCATTATTGCAGAGGCAATAGGACCACTGAAGGAGCCTGAAGCAGTAAGGGCACCTCCAGCCATGCAGGTTCTTGTGAAAACAAGACAGAGGCAGTAAAATGTTGATGAGACTGCCAGACAAAAGTGGAGTGGCACATTCATCAGAAAGGCGTGAGAACAACATGTGGGATATTGGGTTGAGAAGTTCTTTACATCCTCTAATAAGGTCTAACATTTGGTTACATTAGACAGCCTGTGAGTCATTTTCACATGGAGTCAGGTGACTAATAAGATTTTACAAAAAGAAATAAGCATATACCTGAAGGCTGATAACCAAGAAAAGGAAAGATGTTAATAGAAAGCGAGACAACAAAATAAAAGGATCAAAATAAGCAATGGTAATGTGAAAATAAAACTCCCAGGCATGCAGATAAATAGTCACATCATTAGGATTAGGTTGCGTAAACAATCGCATGCATTAGCCAACTGCAATAAAGTCATAATCAAATAAAACGGCCCAGGGGCTCACCAATAAAATAAGCAAACCTGATTTCACCATCCTTTCACTCTTTGCATGTTATAGTCAGGAAATGTACCAGGATGATTATTTTCACCATGTGTTTCCCACTATTAAGGCCCCACCTTCTGCCCCACTTAGACCTGTGTAACTTTATACAAAAGCAGTCATTTGTAATAAAATGTTGTGATCCTTAATACATTTGTGCTGAAAAAGAACTAAGCCGTATAATATATTCAAAGGATGTTACGACAAAAACGTGTATAAACCCTTATTCTCGTTAGACATGGGAAACTGGAAACTCTGCAAACATATCATGAAAAGTATGATCCCTTTAAGAATTCCCAGATTGTACCCTTTGTTTACATAACACAGGGTGCGATCCATGAAACATGTGAGGTGGCAGAAGCAGGAGGTTTCACTCCCAAGTACGATAACGTTGTTTACCCAACAATAAATTAAAGGCAAAATACTTTCCTCTAGTGTAATTAATAACTTGTCAGACTAGACATAGCACACTTAGGCTCAAAAACACTATTTTAAACAAATGTTTGGTATGGAGTCCCCCTACACAAAGTAAAGAAAAATTGAATGGTACATTCCGGCCCTGCTCCTCGCTGTTTTTCTATCTGCTTCAGAGCGGATTCAACCGCCAAGTAAGTAACATTTTGCCATGTCACGCTAAAGAAGTTTACGATCAGTTTATTTATAGAAAACTGGATTGGCGTGGGTACAGAGACATATGCCGCTGGATATATGATCTGAAATGAGACCCTGTCGTGTTTTTTTGAAGGTAATTCCCGGTGATTTTTGAACCGCTGTTATTACTGTATAACGTTAGCTAATGTTACACAGTGAAGCCAGAAGCCTCATGTTTTCGTCAAGCCAAGAGGAGCACTGCGCCCCGTCCAAAGACCCAGTGAAATACGGGGAGCTGGTGGTGCTAGGGTGAGTTTTGCCTTGCTGATATATATTTTGGGACAACTTTACAGACTCCTCTACGTTGACGTTAAGGCCAGTATTTCTTAAGGAAGTTTTACAAGAGGGCACTCACATAGCTTAGCTCACTTAGCGACGTGAGTGTACGTTTAGAAAATAAGGTGTGTAACGTTACTTTCGTAATGTGCTTTTTATTTTAGACAAACATCGACTTCTACACAGCTAAGTTAACTTTCTGGAAATAGTCAAGAAAAACGTTAAGCCCAGTTTGGATTCACGCACTCACGTTACTCCACTAATCAGACACGTGCGCAATCAGAAATGTGTACATTTTCGTGTTGGTGGCAATGTTTTCATTCTCTGACAATTGAGGAATAAATAACATTTCTGCTACATCAATCAACCAATGTCCACACAATATAAAAGTTGAGGACAACTGTAGAAACCCGGGTGCATGATCCCCAGACTCTGACCGGGGCGCTCCGAATTCCTACCTTAAAAGTTGGATTCATGGGGTTTAAGGAATTCGGATGTGGTGTTGGTCCCCTCCCCCCATCCCCCAAGGTTCTTCCTATTTTCAAAACAATCTGTAGCTCAGATCGCACAACTTTACATCTTTAAAACACACATTTTCTGTAGTCGCGCGCATGCACTACAGGACCATGGTTTGTTTCCAAGATGCTGAAATTGGCCTACATATCATTGTTGCAGTTCAGTAGTTTAAAATCACACACCTTGCTTATCCCAACACAAAGCTGATTTCTTTACATTCACTAATGTCTGCTGTCCACATGGTCAGGTAGGGGACCTTAACCGTTACCAGGTTCTTGGACCACTAATGACTAACATCAGGAGTGGGGAATATGGATACAATCCTTTATCACAATATCCAATTTTATATCACAATATCCATGGAAATCGTGATATGGGTAAAAGTGGACTGTTTATTGATGAAATTACTACACGGGATATATCTGTTCTTAGGTACTCCAACAAATTAACTAAATTGGAATCAATGACTGTTTAGCATTTTATGAGAAATAATCACTTAAACCATCAATCACAGTCATCAGATTAATTTTCCATTGATTGACTAATCAATCAATTATCATTACATCAGATGGATGTTATCATATTGGCACTAGTATTGCAAAATTTAAAACAATACCCAGCCCTAATCTGCAATGTTTAAAAAAAAAAAAAAACAAGCCAGTTATAGTGGCATTAGTATACGTGTCTCATCCTGCCGCTGAGTAAAAACTGCTGTGGCTTTTTCTTGTCAGAACTATTTTAAAACCACTACTGTGTAGCTTTGTTGACGAGAAACTGCAGCCAGTTATCATTCTGAACAATCATGTTTATATTGATAAACTGTCAAGGGCAACAGCTGCCACAGATTATGGAAAACACCTGCTGTGTCATCATCAGTGATTGGAGTTTGGCCAGTACTGCAAACTACTTAAAACTAGCACTTTTAGGTGTTTGTGCTGTGGAAATTACATGTACTGTATATGGCTTTTGTTTGAAGCCCTTGAAATGATATGCCTATAAAGGTTATATATGCAGAGCATGGTAGAGTGTGGTTTGTGTCCCTTGCCCTCCACCCATACACTCACAGCCATGCTGTTATTATATGGGACAACAAGTGCTGACTGCTTATTACCCCAGGCTGAACATGTGGCATGTTTGAAGCTGATACTTTTGTTCTCTCTCCTGACATAAAGACACATATTTGAATCAGATGTGACGGGTGTATAATCACTGCCATGACATCACATCCCACTGATAAAACTGATGGTAGACAAGATAGCTGACAGCATGGAACAAAGCTTGTTTGAGCAGCAGTTCCCCCAGTGGTTTGTTGCCATGACCGTGGTGGCTCTTATTACTTGCATGGCTGCCCCCCATCTCTGCCTGGGCAGATTGGCTTGGTGCTGGTCAGTGAGGGGTGGGGTGGTTGCGTGGGTATCCTGGAAATGAAAGGATGGATTGATCAGGACTCAGCCTTTGCCTCTCTTCGGCTTCCTCTGTCCATTGTGGCTGGGAGACTAGGCCTATTGATTGAACTTTGTACATTTCTCCCTAAAGAACCGCTCGGTAAAGGAAGTGTACAAATCAAGTTGGGGGCATCTTTGGTGCAAACTGGCACTGATTGTTGAGATGGCTTTTCTTTTTTAGAAATCCTATTAATCCAAGAAGGAAAAGAGTTACCCTTTTGCGTTCCTCAACTCCACAACAAGGCCAGTGTGGAGCTTGTGTGGTGTCAGTGTCTTGTGCAAGGTTATATCAGTCAGATGGATACTTGGGCCCATGACAGCTTAAATCTCAGGTGACTGATGCTCTTCTCATTCACTGTGCCATCTGGCTGCCTCCCATGTAGTGACGATGTACACTTTAGATCAACCTATCTGAAGCACTAATAGCCTGTAGTCTTACTTTGCAGCATCATCAGACCTCTGTGCCATCTTCTGTGACCCTTCTAAGTCCACCCTGCCTCTATGTCATGCTAATGAGGGTTATAACAACTCAGCACATGTCCCTATTCTGCGAACACTAGCCTTTCATTTAAGCATAACAGGTAGGGGGGCTGTTGGCTCCTCAGTGCAACCCTGGAGGATAGGTGATATGCCAGAGTCTTCTAATCCCTGCTCCTAAGTATTGGAAGGTAAAGCCGCTGTCTGTCTGGCACAGGTCAAAAGGGAAAGCGATCACAATTGGTTGGAGCGCAGCTCTAAAAAGCCTGTCCTAGCTAATGTAACTGTGGCAGTTCCTATATAAGGCATGTGTGGTGTTTCTCAAAGAGCCAGGGTTATATTATATTATATTCTGCAGTTAGAATTGTTGAATTGTCGAAATGCTAAGCTTCATAAGATCTTAGTGTGTGTTGTATGTGAGAAGACATCCAGCAGAAGAAAAAAATAAAGTTGAAATTGAATGATATATAGGCCTAGCTGCTCTTTATTTAGATGGGGAGTTTCTAGGGCAGGTTGGGTGAAATTGGAGTATAGAGTCAGCACTGTGTTTATTGTTAGTAATTAGTAATGTTTTGTTCTTTTAATTTGAATGTGCCTTCTGTCCTGTACCTTGTTACCAGAGTGAATGTCTTTTTAAAGCAGCATGTAAAAGGAGACCACTGTGCATACAAAAATCAACATTAGTAGTAAAAGCTAAAGAGTCTTTGCAATAGTGAACAATCTAAACATTTGAAAAAACTAATACAATTATTTATCCACTTTTTATTTTGCCGTTTTCCTCCTGCTGTCAGTGTATTAGCTGTAGTTTTGTCCACAGTATAATCCAGTGCCTCTCTAGCTCTCGGTGGCTTGTCCTACAGGTCAGCTGTGTGCTCTGTGCTGACTGAGACCATGTGTTTCCATGCCTGGCCAGCCATGAGGAGACATGAGACATGGGGCAGGTGGACAAGCTTTGGAGGGAGGTAGGGAGGAGCAGAAAGAGGCTCTTGTTGCTACTGTTGCATTTGTGTTGCAACAAAGCGGAGACATGTCTGTAGTGGTTGATAGAGGTCACTTCTCCATGAAATGTATTACTATGCCATCTTGAAGCTTTTAATAGCGATATTTCTAGTGTCTGTTTAGCACACTGCTTACACGTGAGTGTGTGACAGAAGGTCTGTGTGTTGGATGGGAGTAGGGCATGGGGTGTCCCAGCTGTAGTAACCAGCTGGTGGATGGGGAGAGGAGCAGTCCTTCCGGAAGGGGCTTCTTCATTCACAAGGAGTTGCCCCATGCAGCAGACTGAGACGGGAGTCTGTTATTGAGAAGTGAAAACCGAGAATGCTCTCAGGTGATCTTCTGGTGGTGCTGAGGCATTGAAATTGAGATCTTAGAACTTTCTGTATCAGTGTAAAAAAATCCAGCTATGAGAGGAAGTGTTTCAGTCTTGTGAGCCCAGTTCTCCACCCAGACTGTGCTTTCCCAAAGTGATAGCAAACCTTACGTGAATCTTAAAACCTGCTTCTGCCTGGGACCAGTTTTTGCTGGGGAGCAGCTGCAGTTTACACTGAAATCACAAGTACCAGAGTGCATTATGTAATAACCTGACATTATCCAAGGCAATGCTTAGATTGCTAATAGGGCTACATTAGATTGCCAGTGATGTAATGCACGGCAAAGCTCCTTTTCCAAACACATGATTTTTTTCTAATTCTCCATGTTTACTTTTTATATGATTACAAGTATTTAGCCTGTAAATCTCATTAAACACATCTTTTTGCAGCTACCAAAAATTGTTTTGCATTTTCCCAACATATTTGAACTGTCTTGCTTATTTGCTGTCCTTCCCTCCACCCCTCCCGTGACAGGTACAATGGCTCTCTGCCCAATGGAGATCGGGGTAGACGGAAAAGCAGATTTGCGCTATACAGGAGGACCAAAGCCAATGGTGTTAAGCCAAGCACTGTGCACATCCTCAACACTCCCCAGGCCAGCAAGGTACAGAACAGATCAGTAGATGAAAAAGTGATTTATTGAACAGACTCTCCATGAGAATGAACAATTGTCTGCCTGTTGTCTTTTGATGTATATTTTAGACAAAAATGCATGTAAATGAAAAACTAAGACAGAGGGTGATGAGTAATTTTGTCAGTGTATTTAGGTAGTTTTGAATTCATATTGTGTATGAACACAGCAGATTAAAGAGTATCCACAGCTTAAGGAAAATCTTAAAAAAAAAAAATAAGTGAGTTTTTCAGAGAATGGTAGGTTATGGGACATGCAGTGAACTCCTTTACATTATTGTTGGCAGACCTTAATGTTGACATATTCAGTTCAATAACTGTAGTTCCTAGCCGGGCCTCATAGCTTTTCTCTGCACCGTAGTGCCTGCCAGAAACTGCCCCTTCCAGTATAACACGTCTGCCTTCCTGCATTCCTGCCTTTGGTTCTCAAGCAAAACTGCTAAACAAGCGATAGGACCTGCTTACCTCGGCACCTCTTGGAGGCCAATATCCTAGACATTTGTTGGGAGTTTAGCTCGCTGGCCAAAGGCCCTCTCTGGTTCAGGTTACTCTCAACCTTGTGGAACTTGACTCCTGATATCTCCTCAGAGGTTTTTCTCTGACAGAGGCTTTTTCATCGCACAGATTGTGCATCATTCCATTCGAGTTTGAGCTGAATGTTTTGCTGCAGAGGCCTATGAAATATGGCTAAATGTTCCTGCTGCTCCACACTACAAGTTGTTTCTCAGAAAACCATGTTGCACTGGACCTGGCTGTTTTCACGGCACAGCTCGGTTTAGCAAAGAATGCCCTTTTACAATTAGTCACAGACTGTTTCAGAGATGGGAACGGCTGTGACCTTCTTCCCCTTTCACTGCTGTTCCTCTCTGCCACCCTGTTACCAGGCCTGGGATAAGGAGGGTGAACTGAGGAGGAAGTTGTTGCAGTTGCCTGACCCTGCACTCCCCAGCTGTACACATGGAGAATGCTCTGTGGCTCAGAAGCTAAAAGGGAAAAGCTCACGTGTCTGGGCACACTCTAGTGTTCATGACAGATAATGAGGAGCTCCTGTGATGCCACTGCAAGCCTCCTATTCAAATCCTGCCCATGATTTCTTATCTTCCCACTTGATCTCAATTTGTGTGTGTGTGTGTGTGTGTGTGTGTGTGTGTGTGTGTGTGTGTGTGTGTGTGTGTGTGTGTGTGTGTGTGTGTGTGTGTGTGTGTGTGTGTGTGTGTGTGTGTGTGTGTGTGTGTGTGTGTGTGTGTACTTCTTTTAGCTGTTGAACAGGTGGAGCACCATTTGTTTGTAGCAGCGCAGTCGAGACAAGACTGCATGTGATGATGACATTTGTCCCCGTCTGTCTCTGACGTTACAGCAGAGTGGTAGCGCAGATGACCCACTTTCTCGCTCCCTCTTGCACGTGACAAAGAGAGAGAGGGGGGGAATTTGCAGATTAGAGCGCAATGATAGTGGCATGTGGTAAATTGTTGATGGGAGCTGGGCCTGAGTGGCTTTAACCCACCCTGCCTCACTACACTGACTGAGGCAGTTCAGCTGCTAGGCAAGCTTGTGTTAACTGAGGCCGGTGGTCTGTTTCTGGTCACTGTCATGTCCAGTGTGTCTTTACACGCTCTTCCCCATTCCTCTGCCAGAAATTCCTGCCTCAGATCTTTGGTTGTAAAAAACCCATTACACAGTAATAATCCATTATAATAACAAGCCCGAGAATTTTTGTAGTTGTAAATAACAGGGTGGAAACAAGGACAAATATATTCTCTTCCAACGAGCACTATAGTCGTTCTGAATCTTATGATGTGACTCATCAATTGAGTGTCGTGCATTTTAATAGTGGTATTTGTTTTGCCCTGATCTGTAATTTCCCCTCAGCCAGGATGCAATGATTACATAAGGCATATGGTAGTGTTGCTTATGTTTGTGGACCTTTGGCACTCTCACATCCAGTGTTAAAGCCACAAATCAAAAGACATCAAAGGGTTTTTACCGACTTCAGTATAACACATCAGTTAAACACTCCCTTGTTGTTGGTGTGCTTATACTTTGTTTAAATATATATGTGTGTGTATGTATGTATGTGTATATATATATATATATATATACTTACTGTATATGGTATCACAATGTGTAGCATGTTTTAATGAGTCGCTTGTTATATTTCAGGCTGTGAACTGTAAAGGCCAACACAGCATCTCCTACACACTGTCCAGGAACCATACGGTAGTGGTGGAGTACTGCCATGATAAAGACACGGACATGTTTCAGGTAAAACCCCATTAAAGCTTCAGTGCGGAACTTTTTTTATATTAAAGAACGTCCGTTAAATTCAAGCCAAATGAGTTGATACAAAGCTAATTAAGACTATCAGCTCCACAAAACTCTCTGTATTTCTCAGAATGGCTATGTTCAGAAGATTGTGTCGTCTGGCGACATTCGCGCGCAGAAAAAAAATGGAGCAAAGATAATTACCTTTTCTGAAGAGTCCATGTTTTTTTTAATCCTCGGTGTCGTCATTGGCTACTAGCAACTGCGTGGGGGAGGGGAGGGGTGGTGCGCGATCACTGAAGGCTTGTATCATGTGGACACGCTGACAGTTTTGTTGTCATTACTTAGAATTCCTCACTGGGGAGACAGAAACTACGCACTATAGCTTTAACTGACACTGTTACCTATTTGGGTTGTATTTTGAATAACCTGTTGAATCCTCAACATTTGATTAGGGCTGCAACTGTCCAATTACTGTACCACAACGATTACTTTAATTATTGAACCATTATAATTTCCCAGAGCCCAAAGCTTGACTTGCTGTTTTACTGTACTTTTCTTACAGTCCAAACTCCAAAATCTATACTTTAATACTATATATATATATATATATGATGAAGAAAAGCAGCTTTCATCAAATATTGGCATTTTCTCTTGAACGTTGACTGCACAATAAAAATAGCTGCCATTTTATTCTTTGTCGATTGACTAATGTTTAATTAAGTGAAATTTTCTGCTCTGCATTTAATTAAGAATATTTGCAGCTACGCCTTCAAAATCTATGCACATTTGGTTGTTTTTCCCTTCTCAAACGTTACACTCCACCAGTGAGTGCATGTGTCCTGTATGTGTACTGTCAACAGTTCTGTCAGTGGCATTAATCAGAGTGTACAGCAAGGAGACGATGACCAGAGAGACGTCAGCACTGCAGATACGTGCTTAACATTCAGCCCTGTGTTGTGTCGATGTGTCTTTTAATAACACTGAATTACTAGAAACACAGACACAGCAGAGAAGGGGAAACTACTCAAACAACAGGACTTCAGGACAATTTTGAGATGAGGAAATGAAAGGAGGAAATGCTTGTTTTTACCTCTGCTTGTTCAGCTTGAGAACTGTTTGGACATTGTTCAGTGTTTAACCCTGTGGTCTGCTTAAAAAATAAGCCTGATATATTATTTAAAAAAAGAAACATGGATTCTCTTCAGAGATTCACTTATATGACAACAACATGCCTTGGTAAAAATGCTGAGACACGGCACACACACAGCAACATTATCTTGTGCGCTGTCATTAAAATGTCAAACCGCCACAAGCTGACAAATGGCTGAAAAGCGTGGAACGGTTCAGTACAAATTTCTGCAGGGATTAAAAAGAATCCCCTTTTCACCCATGCCAGTATGAGATCACAAGAAACAATGTAGTAATAAAGCAATAAGCATGAAATTGATTAATGACTGTGTTGCTTTGTAGATTGGGCGTTCCACTGAGAGTCCTATAGACTTTGTGGTGACTGACACAGTAGCAGGAGGCCAGGAGGGAGAGGAGACTCCCATCACACAGAGCACCATCTCCCGTTTTGCCTGCCGAGTTGTCTGCGAGCGTAACCCGCCTTTCACTGCTCGCATCTACGCAGCTGGTTTCGATTCTTCCAAAAACATCTTCCTTGGGGTAATTACTATTTAGTGTACCATGGTGGATACATGGTATCTATGTTAACGCTGCTCTCTTATTGGAAGGTTGAATGTCCAGTTTTAAATCTAGCGCCAGCACAGTTCTAACCACAAAAAACAAATGCAGATTATGTTACTGGCAGTGTTGTGTAAAAGAAGTGGACTTCCAGCCACACAACACATCAGTTTGCATCTATGCTACGTCTCGCCTACAGGAAAAAGCCGCAAAATGGAAGAACCCCGACGGTCACATGGATGGACTAACTACCAATGGTGTGCTGGTAATGCACCCAAAGGGTGGCTTCACGGAGGAGTCGAAGCCTGGCGTATGGAGAGAGATCTCGGTTTGTGGGGATGTTTACACACTGAGAGAGACCCGCTCAGCACAGATTCCAGGCAAACTGGTCAGTAGCTTCATACATATAGTATACGTATACAGCAGAAGTGTCACAGTGACTTAAATGAAGCAGATGTTTCTCAGTTCACAAATAGAATATGTTTATGATGGTTACATGCATGACATAAGCATTCTCATTGTTTTTGCTAAGTGAAACTAAATGTGTCTCTGCTACATCACCCTCTGCAGGTGGAACATGAGAGTAATATACTGCAGGACGGCTCCCTGGTGGATCTATGTGGAGCCACTTTGCTGTGGCGTACTGCAGAAGGCCTCTTTCACACTCCCACCCAAAAGCATCTGGAGGCTCTCAGGCAGGAGATCAACGCAGCGCGCCCCCAGTGCCCCGTGGGTCTCAACACACTCGCCTTCCCCAGCATGCAACGCAGCCGCGCCCTCTCCTCTCTGGAGGACAAGCAGCCTTGGGTCTACTTGGCCTGTGGCCACGTGCACGGCTACCACAACTGGGGCCACCGTTCAGAGCAGGAGCCCAACACTCAGCGAGAGTGTCCCATGTGCCGAGTGGTCGGGCCCTACGTGCCACTGTGGCTGGGCTGTGAGCCGGCCTTCTATGTGGACACAGGTGCACCCACTCATGCCTTTGTGCCATGTGGACACGTGTGTTCGGAGAAGTCAGTCAAGTACTGGGCAGAGATCCCTCTGCCCCACGGCACCCACGCCTTCCACGCCGCCTGCCCCTTCTGTGCCACCCAGCTCAGCCTCACTCAGGGCTTTTCCAAGCTAATCTTCCAGGGCCCGGTGGACTGAGCTGAAGGGTCCTGCTCCGGCAGAGAAGATTAGACAGGAATGCTAACATGCTGTGAAACTGTTCAGATTATTTTGTGCTTTCTTTTGTTCATGTAAGCCAGCTGTGGAAAGGAGTAAGTCTTCTCAAGTTCTGGTCATATACTGTGGATTCTGCACAACAGAGAGCCATTACAGATTGTTCAGGGCCTCTTGTGGCTATTTGGATGGCCACTGTGGGATACAGAGACATGGAGCACACTGGACCGCAGGTGCTTTGCTCCTCCAGAATGAACTACTGTTTCAGCTATCTGTCAACCAACCACTTTAAACAAGGCAATGATTGCTGGTTTTCCATCGGAGGTCCGTAGAATTAAGTTTGTAGAAGGAATTAACAGATTTTACTCATGAATCGGACTGAACCAGATAACATTGGTGTATTTGGATCTGTTGGGTGGGAGCAGGGTTTATAGTTCAATTCCTGGTGGGTCTGAGACAAAGTTTTTACAGAGCCAGACAGCTGGACTGTTGGCTGGGAGAAAAGCACGGAAAAACTTGGTGTCTATGTCTAACTAGTTAAGTGCTCCCCATTGCCCTGTTGGTCCTGAACCCCTAATGGCATCTAGATCATGTAGCTCTCTAGATTTTGGCTTCCATTTGCTAAACGAACTTTGAAAAGACTTTTTGTGTACAGAGATATAATCCAGTGCCTCAAATCCCATTAATTGGTGGGACTATTTTTAATAAATGAGAATAGATATTTTGTTGAAGGCAAAGGGAGAGATAGTTTTGCATACATGAGACATAAGGAAATGACAGCCCACACATGGATCCTTCAACACATTTTTATCTGGCAGAAGAGGTATTTTACTACACTGAGGCCCTTGTACTGTTTTGTAATGCAAATGTTAATATATTTTTCTCCTGCATAAATAATGTGTGAGAATGTTTGAGAGTGTGTGCATGCATGTGTTATTGTGTGTGTGTGGGTGCCCTTGGGCTTTGTTTAAATCGCCCTGCATCATTTTACCCCAATCTCCTTTTCTATCTCATCCACCACCCAAAACACTACCAGAGAGAACCAGGGATTAAACCAACCTTGCAGGGTTTGACAATGAATGTACTGAAATACATTGACTCTCCTCACTGGTGGTGCTTCAATTATACAACTTGCTTTCTCAGTGGCTGTGCTGTTAAAGGTAGAAGTAAGGCCTATTCACAGTGAAAGACAATATTGGAACTGTACTACCAAATGCATCAACCGCACCCGCTTGCTAGCTTTCTGTGTCCCTGCCCCACACGTACTGTATTCAATCTGCCCTGTTGTTAGCTTTATCCCATGCTGGGTCTGATCCAATGATTTGTACGCTGTCAAACCTGGGCACAGTCTCAGCAGCATCCAGAGATTATACCAAATATATGGAAGATCTGTTTCTCCACATGCAAGATCTAACGACCACTCTCTTCGATCCAAAGTGTTCCTGTAAACAATCCTAAACCCAAACTGCTGCTATGGTGGAATGTTGACAGCTCTGGATTACAGTCAAGACTGTTCAGCTGCTTGCAACCAGCTCCATTGGAATAATGATATTATCACACACCAAGCCAAATTTGGTAAGTTATTGTGTGTAGATGAGTCAAGTTGTCCAAAACAAAGTAGCAGATGAATTGAAACTAAAGAATCTGGGACGAATCTGTGCGTTCTTCTGTGATGTTAGCGTTCCAGCCTGTGCCCATATGTAGAGTGTAGTTGAAAGCATTAATTCTGCCTCTAGTTTATCAAATACAGTATTGAGCATTAAGATGATATTTTGAGGGTAATGTTCCTGTTATAGCGTTTAAATTTACTTCAGGTTACATTATGATGAATACAATTCAGAGGTATCAAGGGGCAGATTCCACCTTGATTAATGGACCCTTGACTTCACAAAAAAAAAAGATCTCAACAGCAGTGGTGGACTGCTGGAGTGTCTTTCTTTTTTTGTTCCTTCCTAAGAGAAACATACCAAGCATAAAAGTATCTGCAGCATTACGCTTCACTTCTACCACAGAGCATTTCTGAATAACTGGATTTCTTCAGATGTTTTAACTGCCATCAGGGTCAAGTACTATGCCACTTACACACACACAGTAGCATTCCTCTCCAACACTCTGCTCCAACACTGTGCCCATTGCTTAAGACTGTGTGTTCTGTAACAGCTGCAGAGTAGCTGCCTCAAACATTCCTCCTTGGTAAACATGGGTGGGGCCCTCAGTTCACCCAAGGGCTTGTTCTATGATTTTGTCTCCTACAGGAACTCTGTACACAAGCCATAGAACGCACTGATGCTCCCAATGCCTCCTTTGCAAAGAATAAAATATTTTTTAAAAATAACAAAAGTTCTCTCTGATTTTAGGCCTTCTAAAAATCTGACCTGTCATGTAAGGTATGGTTGCGATATTAATTCAGTGGTTTAAAAAGGTATTTGCAGTTGATAAAGCTACATTTGTGAAGCTACTGCCTTTGATGTCTCAGCTGTATACGCACAACAGAGCAGTAATGTTAAATCACAGTTACATATGTGTTTCATCATTCCTCAGTGGGAGCATTTCCCTGCTATCTTCGTTGCCAAAATGGCCCTGGATTTTGCTAGCTCTATCACACACAGTATTTTGTGAGATAAGGGGCTCATTTTACTTGAAGTCTATTTTATTCACATTTCCTGTTATATCTTATCAGCCTCATCTCAGTCCTAAGTGTAGTTTCCCTCTGAAGCCACAAGAGGGCACTATTTCCTCAACAATAGAGAGGTTGGCACTAAGCCCACCAAACCATTAAGCCTACAGCATTTAAGAGCCACAAAGACAGAGCACAGAAATGGAAGTTTGATGTTTATTATGAAAAATACAATTTGCATGCCCATAGATGCCAGAAAATCCTCTATATGTGCAATTATGCTACCACAGGAGATATGTAGGCTATATATTTATAGTTGGACATTTACTGATTCATCTTTAACATTCCATATGTCTTTGCTTTTGCATTTTGTTTTTCAAATTAATTACACTGTTCTGATATTTATTCCAGATTTAAATCCTGGCATCATACATAAGCCATGGCTGACAGATATGCAGAGTAGTGAGCAATTTTTTGCTTTTATTTTTATGTGCATGCAAAATATTGTACCATGATGATGATGATGACATTTTCCATCAATTGCATGTGACTTCATCTCCTCTATAATAAGGGCACATGAAAGGGATTTAAATACATAACATGTCAGTTAGGCGTTTGGAGAGGAATGGAGCTGTGGGATGCCATGTTTGCTAATTAACATTTCTGCAGTAGATGTGAGATGGGTTCATATGTCTGCACATTTGCCTGTTTTTCTGAATGACAGAAGAGACACTGAAGGTGACAGCATGCTAATTTTGAGATCACTCGGTGGCTCCCCTGCCTTAAGCAGGGCAGGGTTATGCAAATAAAGTAAATTATGCAAGTAAAGTGGAATGATACAATATATATTTTTTTACAGCTTTCTGGAAGAGAAAGTAATGTTCATGTGTTATACTGACGCTGTTCTCTGTAATAGGTTGACACAAACTTTAGTAATTCTATCATCACCTTTTTAAACCTAATTAACTTTAGACATTTTTCACAGAGAGTTCAATTTTACAGGACCATATTTTTCAGCTCTAACAATTGCATTATAACAAAAAAGTTCGTCTTCGGACAAGTAGCACACAAACACATTACTTTTTATTTAGCCTGACAATTTCCTTATGGAATAAGTGAAGTGCTGAGAGAGATGGTATGTCAATGAATACAGTGAATAGACTTGATATTAATTGGTATTGCACTTCCATGAAGTTGGGGAAGTCACAAGAGACAGATACAACTTTTTAAAAAACAAATCAAAGTGGGAAAGGCTGAGATATTCTGACTTTTAATTCCTATAGAACATGTAAAGCTCCAAACACGCTGAATCCATTTCCCACAATGCTACTCAATAGCGTCTTTCATTAGACAAGGCTTCAAAATATTGCTGCTGTCTAAAACTTTAAAACTTCTAAAAATAACCAAATTATTACCTAATCTCAGACTCCAGTCTGCTCTGAGTTGAGAAATGTGTGTAAGACTTGCATCCAAAAAAACATTTTAATGGAAAAATGTAGAATAGTGATCAAGCCATTTTCTTAGTTATACAGTTTTTCAACTGAAAACAGCCAGCAATATGTAGTTTTGAATACAATGTGCAATAGCTGTCTGTCACCTAGCTGTCACATAGCAGAATATACATTCAACTGGCTGTTTTAAAGGGTTCAGCCTCAGTTCTATGTGTTTCTTTGCCCTGAGACCTAAGAAATGCCACAGGTGGCTGCGGGCTGTGCGCCAAGTTATCAGCAGGACACCTTAGCTGGCAAGTTGAAGGCTGTGATATTTACCTCAATTACCCAGCATGCAACTGAGGCAAATTATATGCAGATCATCATCTGTAAATAAGAGCTAGTGCTCTTCCCCTCGCCTGAATTAAGTAACAACTCTCAGAAGCAAACACAAGACACATGTCTCCCCAGTTTTGAATATAGTACACTTGGCAGTCATTTTTTTATTTATTTTTTATCTCGCGGCAAATTGGACTTCCATGGCGTGGTGGCACATATTGGACGATGTTATTAATTCCTCACTATTTCTGTCTTGTGAGGTTAGTCACTATCTAAATTTATTACGGGGAATGTTTTTTTTCTCCCAACACTGCACTGATATTTTGCTGTAAATTAGGTCCACCTTTCTCCATCCAATCCCGAGGTCAAACACCTCACACTGACAGGACTCTCACTTTTGACTCATGCAATTTGGTCTCGTCAAACAAAAGCATTACATATTTTTTTCTGTATTTTTTAGCTTTCAGCGAGCTTTGTAGCACCAACATTACACAATTCAAGCTGTATGCAGTGCAGTTTGAAGAGGATTATGATTATATCAAGCCTATTTACTATTTCATGTGGCTCTTGATGATACTTTGTACTCAGCCTACTCAGCTTATTACTTTCTCAATGAATAACAAATGAGTTGTCAAATAAAAGGCAAATAAACAGGCTAATGTTTGCTGGTACAAATATTTTATTAGAACATATGAGGGGAAAATAGGTTTGGAAAATCAAGCATTATATTCACATTAAAAGCGCACCTCTTTCAGCCACTGATGCCCTCTTTCTCTCATCTGCTCTTACAGAGGCATGTGGCGTCTTGCCTACTCACCCAATCAAGGGGACAAATTACTTTAATTATGGAGTAATTGCAGAGTCTTGTGTTAATTAAATCTTTATCAGTTGAAGTAAATGGATTTCTCCCACATGGAAACCATGCAGAGACGTGCTGTCTTCCTCTCCCCCTTCCTGCTCTATCTAAATTTTCCACCAACAGCACAGTCTGAGACCATCTTTTATTCCCAGTCTCGCCCGACTCTCCCTCTCTCTCTCTCTCCCTCTCTCTCTCTCTCTCTCTCTCTCTCTCCCTCTCTCTCTCTCTCTCTCACCCCTGGGTCTCACACTGACATGATTGGGATTATCATCATTTGGGGAAGGGGGTTGTTTTACCAACTCTGTCAGTAGCCAGCTGTTTCTTCAAAATACCATAACAAACATGATAGCACCGGCGTGAGGCAGTGCCCTCCGCTGGAAAATGAGATACAAGATTTATCTTGGGTTCCTGGTGTTTGACAAAATTGAATCCTCTCATTTTAATTGCTCTCGACTAGGTGTGTTGCTCCAGGCGGTGAAAACAGGAGCTCTGTATGTTGTCCCTTGTTCAGACTATTATGTTTCATTGTGCAAAATGTCGATTATGATTTGCTTTATCCTTGTCATCTATCTTATTTAGGATCATTTAGGTAGCCACATGTTACAAAGGAACAGCAGTCAGCCCTGTTATTACATGTGTTTGAGTTCCCTGCTTCTTGTAATGAGAACAGGATCACAGAGGAGAATTAATCTCTCTGAAGACGTATTCACTGGTTCAAGGCCTCACTGCATTTTAGAGAAAATGCAGGAACATTGACTTGTTTTGTTGATTTCCGTTAGCCCAGCATTTGATCCAAGGTTTGGTATATTAATACAAACACTTGTCATGTGTCTTGCAGCTTTCGCTTGACAGTTTTTGCCCAGAATATTGCTCCATGGTTTTCTGAGTAAAAGGAGATGGTGACAATTTTGCATCATAGGAAGTGGCGAGTCTCCAGAGTGACTTGACTCACTGTCTACCGTATCATATTGTGCCTAAGATGTGTGATGTATTGTTATATTGCTTATTGTTTAAACCTTTTTTAACCTTGGTTTCTCTTTGCAGTGCCTGCATCACACGTGCACAAACGCAAACACCAGTGTTTGTTCTTTTAACATCCACAGTATGTGATTTTTGGCTTGTGCACACTTAGTGAGCTAAATGCTTAGCAGTGCGAATGTTTATGGGACGATGAATGGGTGTTATATGGCTGTGAAGCAGATTCAAAAGGGCTTAACTGGATTACAACTCATTTCAAGGATGCTTAAGGTAAGATTAAAACAGATATGTGGTAAGTGAGGAAAATACAAAATCAAATAGATTGAATTTTACTCACTGGTCGTGTAAGCCACTTGCTCATGCATGGCTATCCTGTGTGCTTTTGTGAGGCACTGAGTTAAAAAAAATCTGATGCTTTTCGATGTGAGACAATATGTAGATTGTTAGTGTAAAAAAATGATTCGGCAATGCGAAAACATACGCACATTTCAAACAACAGTTTTGCTCTGTTGGACCGTCACAATTCACCATTAATGCCCTTTCTTATCTCATGCTACAAATCCCCAGAGCTGGAACATTAGAAGTCTCTAATCACACACACTGGCACACATTGCGTATGTGTACATGCACTAGTACCACTCACACACATACACAAAATCACACACTATACATAGAAAAGATAATGAATTTAATACCACTGCTATTACAGTCAACTAATGTTTGTTAATAGCCTGGTGCCATATGGAATGAGGGCCTCAACTATGTGGGTAATTCCTCTTTTTGGACAAGCTGTCAATAAAAAGGCCTTGCATTTTGTGGATGCATGTGGTGGGGGGGGGGCTGGAGGATGTACCTAATCCAGTAGACTCTCTAATGATTCCTCTGTGCCTTGAATGGGAGCTACAGGCCTCTGTGAATATACTCTCAGCCGTGTTTTAGCTTCCCTATCAGAGCTGAAATGTTCATATACACTCCATTGAGCATTTGTGCATATGCTGTTCAATTTGGCTCTGTGCAAGACTTTGGTTTTCTAATGGAAGTAGTGGTTTTAGAGAGAAAACTTTATGACGTGCCTGATTACTCCCCCACTCCTCTCCACCACCACCTCCCCAAATTCACTCCATCTCCTCCTCATATCCCTCTGGCAGCACTGCAGCCCAGCGGATAACCGAGCGTGGATTAGCAGTGACATCACACTGGAGAGATGGCTGAGCGCGAGTGTGAGGAAGGGTGAGTAGTTGGCTGCATGTACGTGTGAGTGTGTCAGATGGGTGTGAGTGTTATGTGTGTGTTCAACACTGATTAGACGATGAGGGTGGTGGTGAGAGGGAAGCGAGGATTAGAGAGCCATCTGAGAGTTGGCTAGGTGCTGACACCACTCCACCTCACCAAGGGCTCAATTTACTGAGGGATCAGACTCATTTATGGTGGGTTGGGATTATTATCAGTTCAATAGGGCAATTTCTTTATTATAGTCACCCTTCAACCTGTGAAATATGGACACTTGTGAGACATCTATGGGTGCATGTATCTTGTTTCAGTTATAATCTAATACTTTCCTGCTAAAATTAATTGTGTATTAGCAGCAGGAAAAGTGGTATAATAGTGTTTAAATGAAGTAGTATTACTCGTACTACAAGATCTAAATGGAAAGTTTCAGAGGGAAATCAAAGTGTCTGTGTGCTGGCAGTGTGCCACAACAAACTGTCTTTTATTTCTTTTTTAGAAAAGGCGGGCCACAATAAAACATCTATTAGGTATTTCAGACAAATCCATCCGTTATACTTCAACTCCTAGGAGTTTAAAGAGGGCTACAGTGACTGTGGCGTGGATTTTTTTTTTTTTTAAAGGCTCCAAATCGGATGAGACAGGCAGCTATGTTTGAGTTTGGGTTTACCTGGAATGTCAACACTCTTAAGCTGGCCCTCTGTATTGAACCCCTTGTAATGCATCATTCACATGATTCTTCAACAGCACCACCACGGTCCACTAAGAAAACAGGTTTTGGCTGCATCTACAATAACAGAACAATAGTGAAGAGAATGAAGCACGCATTTAGTTGCTGCAACCTAATGTGAAGGAAATGGGGGCTGGGCCATTGAGTCAGGGTTGAGACCTGTTGTGCTAAAGTCAAAGAATGCAAACCACTTTTACAGTTCAAGTTGTAGAAATAAACAGGGTATGCACAAATACATAATTTTCATAATCAAAACTGGAAGTTCATGTTTGATGTTGGAAACAGCTCCCTGCAAAACAATCTCACTAGAAGGTCCATTCATTGGACATTAAGGACTTAGTAGGACTTAGACATAGTACAATTATTTCAAATGTTTTAAATGTTCCTTATAATCTAGCATACATTTATATTACAGACCTACTCGAAAATCTAAAAAATACAATTTAGAAAAAAAATAGGATAAGGTAACACAAATGAAACAAAAAAACAGGCTCAAGTATTTTTTATTTTAGTTATTTTCAGATGAATTTACACAGAAATAGCGTTGTGCTTGTGGAGACAACAGGTGCTGCAGACCATTTTACATCCATGGTTTTTCTACAAGCAACACATCCGCTGCAACAAACATGCATTGTTATGTATTCAGCTACAATATAAAATCACAACTAGTTCAATGACTGCTGTAACTTTAAAAAAAAATATGGCGCGTCCGGTAGTATCGCGAGTTTACCTCGGCTCGTTGGCGTGAACTAAGTTGCTTCATCTCGGGAACAGAAACGTTTCAATTTAGCTAGCTAACTGTTCTAACCTTCAGTTATACCGTAAAGTTAAGTATTTACTTGATGGCATATTAACTTTACTTCAGCTCTAGACTAACATCGGTTTACAGGTATCTGGTAGCTTAGCTACAGTTCTATTTTATGTTTGAGTCCCCAGCGTCCGAAATGTATGGATGCTAACGGCAGCTCGCTCGCAAGTTAGTCGCAGTTGTTTGAAAACCATCGGTATTTATCCATAAAGAAAAATGTCTGCGGAGCAGAGGACAAGCTGGATACTGACAGGCACTACTGTCGCTTGTGTAACCGCTCTGTATGTGCCCTGTGTGCAGAGAACTGTCCCCGGTGGAGACTCAGGTTGGTGCTAGCTAGCTAGCTAGCTAATGCTCGCCTGGTCATGTGGCTTTGTTGTGTTACCAGGCAGCCAATCGTGTGTCTCCTTGTTGGTGTAGCTCCTGCAGCTAAGCGGGTGCTGTCCGTGGTACTTCAGTCTATGGTGGTACTACAGGTACAGGTGCATAACATCGACAAACCCAATCCTATACTAATATGAGAAACATACAGCTTGCTTCAAAACAACATACACTAATACATATATTTTAAAATACACAGCTTAATGACGTAAGAAACACAAGCTATATTCTTAGAGAGCTTTCATAGGTCCGTAATTAATAGCTTTAAGTTTACCTGCAAGAACATACATAGTTCAAACACCAGCACCGTTTTTTCACAGTCTACTCTGTGCTATTTATTTAATATTGATGAAGGCAGAATTGAATAGTGTTAATACATTTGAAATTATGCCTTCTGGACAACATTTCTGGTAAAGAAAAAGATATATAAGGGATTCTTTGTACCATGTGCAGTCAGTATAATGAACAAACGTATATCCCCATGCCCTGAGATTTCAATTACATAAGTTGTAGCCTATTTATTGCACAAATAGTTCTGTATTTTTGATGATTTATGAAGTTTATATTGCTTTCATTGTTTTTACTGTGTTCATTGTCTTTGGTGACACAAATATGAATGTTCTGCCCTGGCGGGGCAACTAAGTTAATTTATTCTATTAAATAAATTAGTTTTGAAAGCTTTTTAAAATGTAGATAATGTCTACAAAAGAAATTCAGTGTTACTTTTGACTGAAAGGATGTGATAAGAAGGTTCCTTTGAAACTAAAAATGTTTTAATGATACTCTGATGTCAGGATCAAAAACAAATTTGGCCCAGTGGATTAACAAAATTAAAATGAGTTTATGCTAAGATAATTATTACAATATTAACTTTTCCCATTTGACCCAAACCTAATTTCAGTCACCTGCACTGAAATTAAACATTTATTAGTTATTAGAAAGTTGACTGTGTCAAAATTGTCTCCCTTTTACAAATCTGCAATAATGATTTGACTAACTTTGGCTGTTTTTTCTTCAGAGCTAGAAGAAAAAGAAAATATTAGAGCATTATTTCTACCACTGACTGCACTGCCATGGTGGATAATATAAACATCATTTGTAATTACAAAGTATTGTTGACAGCCCTTGACTTATACATAATATGGGTTGTTTGTAATTGAATGTGTGTATGCATACATTTAATTTCTTCACTCTTCTTTAACCAGCCTCTACAGTGGACCCAAATGTATTTCACTCAGTACCTTCCTATGTTGTAGGCCAACATATTTTCCAACATTTTTGTAATGCAGTTTATGAAGGACTGCCTTTCACAATTACAGTGTTTAGAAGTGATAGCAAGGTTACAAACTTGTAAATGTGGACTTGATGGCATGAAGGCTCTGCTTGTTAGGTTTTCGCTGCTCTGGAATACAAGCTGCTGTGGAGGGGAATGCACATTTTGCACAGGCAATTGGAGCGCTGAGTAGCCCTGCTGGTTGTGCTGCTGTCTAGCGAATGGAGCCTTTGAAAAAAATGGCCAGCCCCTTCTCCACAGTGTTTAGGGACCGTGCAGGATGCCCGCTCTGATAGTGCCAGCTGAACACCCTTCCGAATTCTCCAGGTCTCCGTCTCTGTGTCCTAATCTCTTTAGGTGTGGTGTGCCCTGGAGAGGCTTGAGCACAGCCCTGCGGGTACGCTGTTGTCTAGGAATGTGAAGTGTGGAAATGATGGGGATTATGGGAAGACTGGTGTGGGTGCCCATGCTCCACTATCACAAAGACTCTTGGCACCGATTCTGCTCCCCTGTTGAGTCAATATTTCTCCCTTTTTAGTATTGGGGCTGCAGAACTGCATCTCTGTGGCACTGAGATGGATGCTTTGGCTCAGTATTAGTTTGAGGTTCTCAGTGTTGAATGTAAAAGTGTGCCACTACTGAGGGAAAATAAGTGAAATTGAGAAACCGATGAGAGATGAAAAAGTGTGATGTAAAATGATGGCAGGTAGCTGGCGGCTCATGCCAGGTGAAATGGAGCTGAGAAAACATTTAAGCTGTGCAGGTGGAGGAGTTCTGACTTCATGGTCAATTAGAGTGATAAGAGTTAGGGCTCCTCATGTGGCAGAAATTTAGGCATAATAATTCACTGTATCGGCAAGGTTGCAAAATACGTGATGCAGCCAATGCCTTCTGAAACTCAGCTGTTCTGTTCAATGTCCTTGCTCTTGAAATGTTTATTTTGAACATGTATAAAAACTTATAGATGCTTTGACTGAAAATAACCACCTCTACTCTGTTGCTGTTTTTCATTTTTGGTCAAAATTTTTACCTTTTTCATATAATTTGTTTACAAGGCTTTGTGTATTAATTTACTAGGCATCCTACTTGTAGCTTGTATGCTGGTGAAGTAATAGACTGACTGTCCTGTCAGTGCTGCTGATGCAGGAAACTAGGTCGCTGTTTTATTGGCTGTATTGGATGGAGAAGATGACTAACCATCTAGTACCAGTAGAGGGAGCTGTCTTGAACCCAAACATTTATCAATGTCATTTAATCTGAACCAAATTTCAATTTTCATGAGTGGGAGATGCAAACATTGGGTAGGAAATCAGTATAATTTGAAACGCTCTGGGTGTATTCTGGCACGAATGTGTTTGTGCCCAGATACATTAAAGCTTTCTCAAAGAGCTTTTATGGGTTTTCTCTGCGCCTCACACAGAGCTTGTCAAAAAATTGTGCAACCAGCTCCTATTTTTACAGCTTACCTCATTCTATGCTGTCACCAACGTTGCCTTTCTGTTTTTGCCCAACGGACTAAACGAGGCATTGGGAGTGTGGGAGCAGGAGAGAGGCACGTAGAGCGGCAGTAAAAAAAGGAAGGGAAAGGACCCTGATGCATGGGGAGGATGGGACTGGAAGCATTATTCTCAGATCAGCATATGTGTGTCCTTGTGTGACAGAGCATTGGAGAGGGAGTCTAATGGTTTGTGTGTGTGTGTGTGTTTATATCTGTGTGTGCTGGAGACGGGGAGGGAAGCATCAGGGGAGAAGCCAGAGATGAAGAGAATGAGCGTGCCGCTTAGGAAATGTCACACTGGGAAGATTTGTAGGTTTTGATCCTGGCAAATTAATGCAAAACCCCAGTGCAAGTATTTGATTTGGGAAAACTTTGGGAGCAGACTTGTCTCTTAATAATAATTATTGGGTTTACATTAATTTCCTTCCCTATTCTCTTCCACAGGAGAGCTGATCACCACTGCTTGTGAGCTGGGGGTAAGTATTAGCTGTATTGTTTAATCAATTCACTCATTAACTCTTATAAGCATTAAGGAAGTTTAATTAAGCATGGGCAGAAAGCAGATTAATTTACTTTCAGTCCACAGGTTTTCCCCTTCTTTTCTATACACTTATTTTACTAAGTTGCAAGTAGAGAATGCTATAATTTGCAACCCGTTTTTCAAATCCAATTAAAGTCAATGGTAAGGCGATGGCTTTTGTAGGCTTTGCCTTATGTACGGTATAAGGCTTATTATATCCACCCCTCTTTTTTGTGTGTGTGTAAGCCGCGAAGAATGAACTAAATCGGGTTAACAGTTATAATAAGTTTTATTATTTAATAAAGTTTATTACGCCGCTGTGATCCTTTTAGGGAGGCTGTGTCGGTGTCACTATGCCAGTAATCCTGCCGTTAGTGCTGCAGTCCGTGTGGCCTCCCTGTCTGCTTTTCAGGCCTCCCCAGGGCCTTGCAGGCCGTCCCTGGGCCCCAGGCTGCTGGCCCCCCCTTCTGATCCCCAGAGCTCCAGAGTTCTGCCTCCCCATGCTCCCTGTGGCCGTTGTCCCTCAGCTGTCCTTCTGTTGCATGTCTGTCCACTCCTTTCGGCCACACAGTGCCTCCTCCACATGCTCTTAACTGATGCTCATTTTGGTGGAGTCACGTACCTGTCTGACGTGAACACTTAGTTCACCAAGCTGTCTGCTATCTTTTTTCTTTCTTTTGTTCACTACATTACTTCTTCTCTTTCTCTCTTTGACTTCTCCTGACCTACATGCTCTGTTCCTAAATTGTCCCTTTGGTTTGGGTGGAGTTGTTTGTGTCTGAGGTGACTGGCGAGGCAGTCCCACTCACCTTTCAGTTCTGTGCTCATTTGAAGAGCTGCCCCTTCTCCCTGCCTGCATGATTCGTGTTATCAGTGCCAGCGAATGAGCCTGTGTTTAATGACTGAGCCCTTATCTGGGTGGAGGAGACTTAGCGGCTAATTGCTGTGATTGCAAAGATCCCCCAGGCGAGAATGACTGCGGCTCGGAGGTGGTTTGGGGGCTGGGGCTGGTGAGCACCACGTGCTCTACCACAGGCTTTAGGGAGCTACACTGTCCTTGGGAAGAGGCCAGAGGAAAATAAGTGAGACGAGGGAGGAAGAGAGGGTGAGGAGGGCTCTTGTATCATAGCAGAGTCAGTTTGCAGTCTGGCCAGAGGAGGTGTGTCTTGCTTTTCCATTACTGCAGCTCTACAGCACACCACTACTGGCATCTACCGAGGGCAGAAGAGCAATTAGATTACCCACTCAGTCAGACGTGGGTAGTAATAATAACACAACCTTACTGCTTCACTCTTGCTTCGTGGTCACCTCCTTTATTCTCATTCTGGCTTTTTTATCCTTGTTTTTTTTCTCAAAATTCTTTACACTCCTCCTAATCCTATATACTAGTACAAAATCTTAGCTTGCTGTCTACTCAAGCACATCGTGAATAAAGCATTACCTTGTTTATGTGCTGCTCTCTTGAAGCAGTGACTTTATCTCTCATTGCGTCTCTGGATTTGGATTTCATACGTTGTCATTTTGTTCTTAGGTGGCCCATCCTCCAGGATACCCTGTCTTTACCCTACTAGCTCGCCTGGCTATGTGTCTTCTGCCCTCACTTTCTCCAGCCCACAGTGTCAACCTGATGAGTAGCCTGCTGGGGGCTGCAGCTTGCGGTGCCCTCTGCATTACTGTCTGCAGGTAGGCAATTTGTTAATGTGTTTGAGTTATTCCTCTGCTGTGCGATTACTGTGCTTTTATTTTAAGGAATGTGCTTTAGTTAAAATAATGCCCAGACAGGGCATTTTAAGTGGTCTAGCTCTCTCTCATAATTGGCATCTGCAAAAGATGTGATGTCACAAAATTGTGCTTGTGTGTGTATATGTCTCAAACTTAGATTTCAGGAAAGCACAGAGAAAGTGTCCCCCTTCAAAAGAGAAATCTGACAGCAACCTTCTAGTGACATGATGCACATGCATCAATCTAAATAGCAAAAGTCAAACATCCAAGGGAAGTAACAATAAAAAGGAGACCTTTTTTTTGAGTGGAGGAGGTCTTTAAACATTCCCTTACTGACATTTTGCATCTTGATGCTGTCTAGAACAGAGAGTGGTATTTTTGGGTCCTGACAGTCTGGCAGTGTCGTTCCTGATCCTCTGTTCAGTATTCAGGAGCAGAGCCCAGCCACAGTCCTCCCTCCCACTACCCTGCGCTGCCCTGTTTACCCGTCAGCCACCCGTTGTGAGCGTGCGTGTGTGTGTATGTATATCACAATTATCGCGCCCTCCAACCCCCACCTCGACGTCCCTGTTCTCCTGCCCCCCCACTGCCCAGCATGCTCCCAATCCTGACATGGCACGATTTCTTATCTCCCTCTTCTGCCTCCTGGGTCTGAGAGGAACAGGGTCACTAACTCTGCTCCTCCCTCTCCCCTCTCTTCAACCATCTCTCCCCTCACTCAGTCATGAACACAGTTTACGGTCTCTGTATTGCCATCTCCCACCCAGCAGTTTTCCCTGCTGCTGACCCTATCACGTAAGGAGTATTTTACCAGTTCCGTCTTTGTGTGTGTGTTTATCTCCCACGGTTGGCCAGACTACCTTACATCACCCTTCTGCTGATCTTAGTAATTTTCCACATTGCATTGTTGGTGGCAGCTTAGTGTCAACATTTTTCCTTTTTGTCACTGTTTATGCATACTGAGGCATTTCCAAGCATGTCATATACTTCTAATTTACTCTTCCAGAATAGGAATTGTTGAATATGATGTAATTTCTTCCTGCTCTACTCCTTGGCAAGCTGTGATGACCCAGTCATAGTGGGAGAAAGCAGGTGAAAAGTTGTGTGTTCCCAGGTGCTCGGCACTGGACCAGGGCTCGACAGTAACTTTTTTTGCCAAGCAGCACGCATAAAGAATTTTAGGTGCGCAATGAGCATGTAGGCTATCAAATATTTTGTGTTTTTCCTTAATAAGACATACGAGGAGACATTTGCAAGGAAGGTGATTTCATTTATTTGAATACAAAAAGTATACTAGGTTTGTAATAATTTTTGCTTCCAACTGTATTTATTTAATTATTTATACTTAAAACTGCTTTAAACAGTGTATGGTTCAAGGTTCAGTTATTGTCATTGTCTAATTCGCGATAAGACAAAACTGTTTTAGAACCTTGCAGGGAAAAGTTGCAGCGGTCTGAACCGGCCTGTCTCCGCTCGACTCAAGCCAGCTGATAGTGGCGCTGCGACTCAGCTGGTCAAGTCTCCAGAGGCTGGTTTTAGAATGTAAGGGAAGTTACCTGTTTCAACAGCCAATAGAGAATTCAGATAGTCAAGTCCGCTACAAACTATAGAACTAAAATGATCCATAACCCATTATTTATTTAGTTTTTTTTTTTTTTTTTTTAAGATTATTTTTTGGGCTTTTTTGCCTTTAATTGACAGGACAGCTAGGTGAGAAAGGTGAGAGAGAGGGGGAAGACATGCAGGAAATCGTCACAGGTCGGACTCGAACCCTGGACCTCTGCGTCAAAGCATAAGCCTCTCAGTATTGTGCGCCTGCTCTACCCACTGAGCCAACCCGGCCACAATCCATTTTATTTCAGTTACAAACTGTCAGCTGGTGGAAATGGCAGAGTTTTAGACGGAGGCTCAACGAGCGCCCGCGAGCACGGTGTATGGTCAAGCGAGTTAGAGTGACTGAAGAGAGGGAGCGGCAGTGAAACAGAGAATAAAACGCTGTTTTCATCAGTACTAGAAATGCAGCTGTAGCAAGTATCTCACCATCACTATCCTCATTCATATTTTAAGACGCTACAAATGATATCCATCTACAAAAAAAGCCCGGAAAGCTGAAAGTTAGAACAGAAGTACAGAGAGTCGTTGCTATAGAGATGATACACTGTCTCGTCTCATTGGTGTAAACTGGCGGGTTTCAGAACGTTGCAGACCGGAGCATTTGTAAGTGCAAGTACCTGCAAGTATCAACTCTTCTCGTCGCGAGTCTTTGGTCTGAACTCGTTATGAATATAATCTGCAAAAAAACGGTGAAAGGGTGAAAATACCCTAATGTTAGGGCATTCGCACATAAAAATACATTAAATGTAAATACATTTTATAGTTAGCACACATCTATGTTTAGTGGCAAATGCGAGTGAAACGCTCGCACTGTCGAGCCCTGTTGGCATACTTCCTGTGTGCTTGGCCAGTGTGTGCTAGGTGGCAGGTGGTCCGGAGTAGGTCAGGGTATAGGGTCAGCCCTGCTGCAGTAGGGCAGGGGCTTGGGAGGAAGTGCTCCCCAGGGGACTGGCCCTAAGCCCAGACTGCATCAGCCTTACACCCTACCAGGTCCAACCACTCTTTCCAGGACAGGACAGGACAGGACAGGAAAAGAATAAAGAGAGGACAACAAGAAAAGGAAGGAAGACTTCTTTGGGGCTTTTAGGCTTCATGTCCATACTGCCCCCCTAGTCTTAATACATTAGATGAGTTACCAGTCAATTGGAGGATTGGACTCTGTTCTTGGCCAGACATTTACAGACAGCTATTTTGAGGGCCAGAAAATATCCATGCAGTCTGAGTGATATTTGGCTCACAGTGTGCATGTTAACTGTAGCCTTGTTTGTAATCTCTGGGGATTTAGATCCAATTTTGGATCATGGTCAAGTAAAAAGTCATTATCAGGACCTCCAACCCTACCCACTCCCCAACAAGGGATGATGGGTAGTTAGGACTTCAGCTAGAGTACCCAGTCACACCATATAAGCTCTTAAGTATGAACGTATAATCTATGCTTTCAATTTGAAAAATAGCATAAAGGTTTTAGTCATTATCTACTCAGGGCCTTTTTTGGGATGAGCTTGTGGCTGTGGATCAGCTGGCAGACTCTGCCTGGTGAGGGGTTATTGGAGAGGGCACAAGATGATGAGGGTGAAAGGGGGGGGGAGAGGGTTTTCTGATGGTCAAGACCTCCCTCTCGGTTCTGGCATGGAGGGCATTGGGTGCTTTGACCATACCAAGACGACTAGCACAGATGACATGTAGGGGTGCAAGATATATCGACTCAATATTGTTATCGCTATATCACTTTGCTCAATATTATATCTAGGGATGCAAGATATATCGACTCAATATCGTTATCGCAATATTATATCGAAAGTGTCGCAATAAGTATGCAATATTTTGTGGAGCGCTGCGTCCCGTCCATTGGCTGTGTGGCTTAGTTGTGTTCGATTTAGAGCCCGTTTGAAACGCTATAATGATCATGTTTCATTGGCCAGTAGGGGTGTAAGAAAAAATCGATACACCGGAGTATCGCAATATTTTATTTTGCAATACTGTATTGATTTAAAAAAAAAAAAAGGCTATATCGATATTTAAAAAAAAAATTTAAATATTCATGTAAGACAGTGGTTCACGTTTTATGTTGTGTTTAAACCCCCTATCGCTAGATGACTATGCTGAGATGCACCACTAGTGTCCTTGCCTAACAGTGCCTGACTTTTTGCTAGAAGCTAACAATGTAGCTATGGCTGAACTTTGGCCTACTTAAGCATATACAAATTTGCTCACCAAGAACCTGTGAACCACAATCCCAAACTTGCAGTTTGATTGTCTGTGTACTGAATTGTTTATCTAAAGTAAACTTCTTTGACTTTTATGAACATCATGTATTTTTCTTTTTTTTTTTAAATATTAGTTTTTCTAAAATTATACTTCCCAATATATCGCCATACGCATAGTATAGAAATATATTGAATCGTGACCCATGTATCGTGATACGTATCGTATCACCAGATTCTTGCCAATACACAGCCCTATTGGCCAGTTACTGTGCCACTTGCACATGTTAGTGCACGTCAGCGCACGGGTCCACTACGTGACAAACCCTTTGGAGCGTACCATGTGTGTGCAGATTTCAACAGAGTGACAGTGTAAGTGAAGAAATTGATAGAGACAACAAAACGGAATGAATCAGAGAAGCGAAAGAAAAGTTGTGTCCTGTTCTTTTTTTATTTATTGTTTTTATACTGTACAACCAGTAAAACACGTCCTGTTCTGTAGACATGGTCATTATTTATTTATTCATGTTGTACTAGTCCAATATGACCGTCAGTTGAAATAAACCTTGCGTTGTAAGAAAACTTGTTTAATTTGTTATGAATCTATTTTGATGCGTTTTCCAGTAACTTTTGTTATTTTACATATGTTTAAAAATATCGAAATTGATATCGCAATATCACATTTTGTCAATATCGTGCAACCCTAATGTCATGCCACATCCCTGCAGGGATTGTCTGGCTAGGCCTTTCCCTCAGATGAAATGCCAAAACTGACCAGTTGACACCTGTTCGTACCTGCTCCATCCTTGCAGACGTCAGTTTGCTGTGTTTTTCCCCCCAACATAATTAAATTCTGAGATGTATTTTGTCGTTTTTGTCCCTTTGAGGCCCTTACAAACTTTTTCAGTACTTCTTATTTCTAGGTTCGCATCAGCTGAGAAGTAGACCCCCCCCAAACAAATCATCACTTTGTGTGATTATTTTCAGATGGCAAAATGTTAATATGGGTACTTGAAGGCAGTTTCTCTCAAATAGTAAATTGTAAGACCTTGAAATTCATCTGGAGTACACCCAACATGGCAAGCCTTTGATGTATCAATTTAAATTAGTCGGCCAGATTGCCGTGTTTAATGTGGGGGAATGTAAATTGATAGGCTTGGAAGCCACTTCTCTCTCTTGCATAAGTTTAAATGTAGCACTTAGCCATCCTTTGATTTGTCAATTACAGTTCTCTTGGCTTGATCATATGGTTTGATGGCCAAATTGCATGTCTTGTTATGTTTTCCCACCATGGCCTGACAAGCCTTTGAGGATGGTGAATGTAATGATAATTACTATTGATTGCACTTGGAGGTTCACAGAAAGAAACATTTTGCCTGTGGAATGCTAAAGGCCTTAGCCAAGAGTCTCTAGAGGAATGCACACTTTATAGTGGGATAATCCAGGCAGCTTGGTATTCTGTGCTCTTTCGTTTCACAGTTTATCTGCTAAAGCTGCTCTGAATCTCTGCTACCTGGGAGGAATCTCTCTCCATTCCCGAGCTTTTCCTGAGAAATCGGCTGCAGACATGTTAGTGTTCTGACAGCCATCAGAGCAGAAAAACAACCTCACAACACAGTCATCAATTTTTGTTACATAACGAGACTGTTGAAGCGCACCAAAGGTACCTGGCCTCCCCTTTCCATGGCGGCCCTAAAAACATAAAGCACACCTGCGAGAGGCTCCCCTACCAAGAGCTGGCCCATGTGGCACAGCTGATACCTCAGTGGACCTGAGGGTGGGCGGTGTGCCATCCCCTGCCTTGTGCTACGTCCCCAGCTCCTTATAAGGAACTTCACCATATGGTCCTGATGGTGCCTTCCCTCCCTGCTCAGGTGGGTCGTTTTTTCACAGGGGTGGGGTTGTGTGTATCTTGTTGGGGTCATGTCAGGAGCAATGTGTGTGGAGATTGTTGTTTTACAGCCATTTGCATAGTTTTGTGTGTGAGTTGTTATATTTCGTAAACAGCTAAATAGAGTTGTTTTGTTGGATAATGTTCTCACCTCTCCCTGCAGGTGGCAAAGCTGCCCCTCCCTCTCACATCTGCTATGGTCAGATAAAATCTTCTACCCAAGTGGCAATATATAATACACCCATTCCTATTTTGCCCTGAAAATGCAGAAGACAATTTTAGGTTTGTCTATTTAAAAGGCCCCAATCTCTGGACCTTTTGTTACATTTCTGCAGGATCTTATTCGTCATATTGTAGTCCAACAGACCTCTTTTACTTCCCTCATCCTCAGCATGACCAATGGTTCCCCCAGGACTCATCCTCTAATACAGTTAAACAGATGTCTAATGAAGATGTTATTTCCTCATTACTGGCTATGGGATGGGGATAGAGAGGAGGAGGGCTAGATAGACAGCAGAATACAGTACCAGTTTAATATTCCTTTCGCCCGTGGGCCCAAGATTGTGTCTGCTTCGGACGTCAATATTACATTTCTCACCCACCACAGGCAGTCTTAATAAGGCACCAGGCACGGAGACGGATCAGACTCGGCAATTACAATTCACCCAGAATTAGTTAATGGAATCTTTACAGCAACATTTGTGTATCACTGGTGTGTGCCTAATGACTTTGTTGGAAAAAGCAGCAATAAAAATGGCATTCAGTGAATTGCATAAACACAGGATTTTTGTAAATAGTTTTTTTTTTTCTTTTTTTTTTTTTTTCCTCTTCCTGTAATTTTTGTGTGTTGGGTGGAGATTAAGATGGCATTCTGGAAGAAATTGTCATGTCAGTGGCTGCATTGTTTGAGCAGAATTGTGGTGATTAATTTTACACGCACTTGGAGCACTGGAGCGGTCTCCTGGAGGAGGGGTTTCTGAGCAGCAGAGCCTGGACCCTTTTTTTACCCCTCCTCTCTGTTTGAGCAAACATCCTCCTCTTGCACACCAAGGGAGGCAGGAAAGACATGGAAGTGCCAGGTTTAGTGACTGGCTGAAAATTAGGCTGTGGCATCCCAGATTCCAATATACTGTTTTGAAAGTCAGTTATAAAAAAGGTTTGGGCTGGGCAATACTGAAAGAATAAAATAATGTATTATATTATTTATTCAATAATGTGATATTTTGGTGATGACTATTGGATTTTTTTAAAGAATTTTCCACCAAATAATTTGGAAAAATGAAAAAGATATGATACAAACAGATGAGAACAGCTTAATGAGTTCAAAATATGTAATATTAGATATTAGAAATGTTGTGTACTTTATGGCAATTTTATGCAAAATTACATAACAAATAGTCATTGCACACGTAAAACAATAACATATCATTCGGTTAATCTTTAATTACAATTTGCTTGAAATCATTAATTTAAATGGGCACTCCAGTGATTTAGTATTGCACTTCCATAAAGTTAGAGGAGATGAATTTAAAAGAAGAATTTTCAAAGTCAAAGCAGCAGGTTGGGATGAGATATTCTGACATTCAGTGTCAAGTATAGCTTAAGCATCCAAAACACTAGATTCTACATTTGCCATAATGCAACTCCATATAATCTGTCTTTAAACTGTTTCTGCCTGGTAAATGTCCCTGTCTTTTTTAGGTCCACGCCCCCAGTTTCTAACACAGGCTTTCTGCTAAAAATCCCAAACCATAATAATGCTGATGTCATCAGGGTTATTGTTTTTAGATGGAGAGCTTCTTCAAAGCCACAGAAGACATTACACATCTGTTTTCACAGGCTGACTAGTATTCCATTTGACAAGTAAACTTAACTACATGTGTAAATTAGAGGAGTGTATTATCATTTTAAAATGATAACATGATATGATATTTTAATGAAACGATTTCACTGAAAAGACATTATTGCTCAACCCTAATCCATACAACTGACTGGCTTTAAAACACTTAGTGGTATTTTATTTAGTGTAATTAGGGTTGGGCATCGAGAACCGATTCCTACTTGAAATCGTTTCAAAAATTACGATTCCATCGGAATCGTTTCTTTATTGGAATCGTTTAGAGGATTTGGTTTCAAATCCGATCATCGCTTCCCAATTTAATATGCGCAAGTTTTGGTTTCCGAAGCGGCCAGGTTTGTTTGTTGTGTTGCAGCCTTGGAGCACAGTAAGCAGCGCTCTAGTGTGGCTTTATTTTACGTTGAAAAAGCTGTAAAACTGCAAACCAACATTGACTCAAAATAAAACTTTCCTCTTATTTGTGAAAATAGGCATGTGACCTGTTTCAACTCCACCCCTCAAAGAATCGGACTCAAGAATCGTCAAGAACCGGAATCGAAAGGAAGAATCGGAATTGGAATCAGAATTGTTAAAATCTTAACGATGCCCAACCCTAAGTGTAATTGTTATTATTTGGTTTCCTGACACATGCACATACTGTAACTTAACATTTCAAAGTTTAATTTGTATATCAATTGCTACTTGGCTTTGAAATTTCAAAGCAGTGCATCAGACACTTACCACTGTCATATAATAGCTACTAAGTACCCTGCCTCGTGTTCTGGCCAGAGGAGAGCCCTAGGGTGTCAGCGAGGGCCAGCTGGAAACCTCAGCCTCATCCCGAGCAGGCCACCTCCTCTCTCGGGCTCTCTACCCTCTTCAGGAATGTGTGATTCTTTTCCAGCGCTTCTTCCCAAACCACTACTCGGTTAGAGAACAGTGTAGCGCTGATCCGCGATGGCACAGCTGTGGTATTGTCTGTTCCTCGGGGTGGTGTGTGACAGTGGCTCCCTTGGCCAGCTCCATTGTGAAGCCTTATTCAGTGCAGAGTGCTGGTGTAGGCTTTTTGTGTGCTGTTATTTAGCACAGACACTGGTGCTGGCACGTCTCTGGCCCATACTGTAGAACTGAGGGGGTAAATGAGGCACGTCCCATTTTGACACTTCAAAGTGATTATATTGAGCTTTTGTTGTGTCCTTGAAGGGGGCATTGCTTACCAAAGCCTGTTGTATCATTGTCATTCATTAGTTTATTTATTTACCTTTGATCTTTCAGTTTGAACTTGTGCTCAGAATAGTTTTGTATTATATTAAATATTTTTTTGAATTATTGGTAATTTCCTTTTCTAACCATGTATTACCAGGTTTGTGCTTCGTTCCAGGCTTTATGCATAATATTTGATTCAGTTAATTACCCAAGTAATGATGACACAGCCATTTTGGCAGGGTGGATCAGTTCAGGGTAGTATAGTCTCGTTGTCAGCCGTGTTATTCTCCTGTCACGTCTCAACCAGGCCATTGTCACTGAGCCACAACATTTCAGCACAGCAGCATCCTGCACTGCATTGAGTCATGATAACAGGGAAGACGGCCACTCTGGTGTCAGAATGTATCCTGCTTTATCTGCGCGCCCTGGGAGCAGCCAGCCTGGAGAATGAGCTGTGGAGAGGCTGAGAGACTGACTGGGACCCAGGTGGTCCCGCGCAGACAGACAGGTCATTTACAGCAGCACTATACACACATCACTGGGCTCTTATGGACTGACGAGCTCTAACAGAGAGATTTGTCAGGCGCTCTGGGAGACTAAAGAAGTTGAAGAACCGGAATGTGTGTGTGTACATGTTTGTGTGTGTCTCTGAATATGTGACGAGTGCTGCCTGACTATCGGACGAGGCTTCAAGGCAGGGACATCCTTGGTGTAATAACCTTGTCCGTGGACCCCCACGACTGTTTTGCACCCAGTGCTGCCCCAAAATCAGCCCCCCTGCTAGGTGTATGAGCTGTGGGTTAATTGTCATGCAGGGAGGGAAATTTATGGGTGCGGGGGGTCTCTGCACCTCAACAAAAGTCCCCATCTGCCCCCCTCCACCCCATCCTTCTTCATCCTTCCTTCAAGTTACAACTAATTCCTGGAGCGGTGCAGCGAGAAAGACGTTGCTATCTCTTATTAAGACCCACTCCTAGACGCCCCATCAACACAGCCCGCCCCTCCCCTCAAGTGCGCGCACACACACACACACACACACACACACACACACACACACACACACACACACACACACGTTCACCAAGCTCGCCTTACAGTGAATACAGAGGAAAAATAGTGGAGAGAAGGAGAGAGAAAACCCAAGAAAAAAAGGGGAAGTAGTCAGCAAGCAAGAGTTTTTTTTTTCTACCCTGCTCTCGCTCTCCCTCTCCTTTTTTTCCTGATTTACCGCGCTTTCCTCAGAAAGCTCCATTGTTCCCCTAGCCTAAGTCTCATCAGGCCTTTTGTGGCTGACTATCACAGCGGCAGGCAGAGAGCTGGAAATGTATAAATGGTATCATGCCTTGTGATTAATGGCGGTGCTTATGAGTCAGGTCTGATAACGGGCCTGCTCTCTACTCAATTTCAGATACCGTTAATGGAATCTGTCTTCTGCGATTGTAATGTGAGAGCGCCTAATTTGCTATGGAGCTTGAAGCTGTCACCGGCAAGGGATTGTGGGGTCATAAGGGACCTGGCAGCCGTTTGGCCTGCAGCTTGTATCTGCGGTGCTGAATAGAGCAGCTCTCTGCCTGTCAGTTAGCTGATAGGCTGATGAGGACTCTAAGCCACTCCACACAATGGTGGAAAGGGCCATACTGCCTGACTTCCCTAATTGTCGAGCCTGCTCATATTTCAGAGCCAGCATGCCGGGACTGGGCTGCTTTTTTCCCCTCCTTTCTCTTTTTTTCCCCTCTCTCTTCTTGAACTTTTTTCTTCCCTTTTCTATATTTCATCCTTTATCCCGCACGCTGTCTCACCCCTTTAACGCACACTTCTCTGCACTATTTTTCTTTTCTTTCCCTTCTCCCCATCATTTGTCGCCTCTCTCTCTCCCCCTCTGTCTCTCATTTTTAGTAAGTGGTGGGTCTTAGCGTATGACAGATTATCCCAAGTTTGCTTCAATTACTGCAAAGGAGATGGAGACAGTACAGGAGAGGAGGAAGGGGAAACTTTTGTGCACACATTATATTTAAGAAGCTGAGGATAAAGTGCTATCTCTGCCACGTTTCTGTGCCAGTCTGCTCAAGATCAACTGGCTGCTGGGGAGGGAGTTCTCATGATACGTGAATGGCCCAATTCACTGGGTGTTTTTCAAGGTCTTGTCCGAAAAGCAAACTTAGGTCGAGGGAAGATTATAATGGGTCCCCAAATTAGTCTGGGTGAAGTGGTAGCTTTTGTTACTGCAAAAATTTAATTTTGTGTGAAGCTGCTGACTTTGTTGTTTTGCCTTTTCTGTGTCAGTGAAGTATAACTTGGATCAAATAAAATACAGAAAAAGTTTAAATTTAAAAGTGACTAAGAACAGAAAGTAAGTATATTTGAATATTGGGTTGTCTGATTACTCAGTTTGGTTGGAATCAGGTACTGTATGGGTTTTTTTAAATACACAAAATATATTCCTCGGTTTGTGTGGGAAAGTGCAAATCTTTCTAAAGTTGTGTATAATAGTAAGTAAGTGTATAATTATGAAGGCCTCTCCTCCCTCACTGTCAGGTTGGCAGGCCCTGGACCCGGAGCAGTACTGGCTGGAGGGCTGTTCGCTGTGTCCAGGCTGAGCTGGCAGTGGTCCATGGTGGCAGAGGTCTTCGCCCTCAACAACCTTTTTGTTGGTCTGCTCTTCTTTTTGTCTGCCAGCTTCCACTGTGCTGAAAACGCCACCCAGAGGGGGAAGGTAACTCTTTCACCCTCATTGGAAACCTGTCTTTCAGTTTCCTCTGATCATTCTTTGGATAACTTCAAATTGAACTCACAGTGCTGTACTAAAATGCTTGACTTTGTCAGATTGCACATTGGGGAGCGCTGTGCTGTGGCTTGGGGCTCTGTAACCAGCACACTCTGGTGCTGTATGTACTGGTCATCATTCCCTGGGTCCTTCACCGACTTTACTCTCTCAGGGTAAGTTCTGAGGTCTTATTTATAAAAGCTCTCATAGAACACATTCTAAATATGTGTTTAAAGAAACCTTAGGACAGGCAAGAAAAGGATAATTGTACAGTAGGTTTCCCCATTCTTGCTGCCATCCCATCTTCAGGGTAGGCACTTGCCATACTGTATATTAAATATCAAGTCATGTGTAATAACAAAAATCTAAAACATTGTTTCTTGGGATGCTGCTTTTTTGAATGTGGGTCAGTTTTACTTCCATTTTGGAGAATATACAAAGATTGAGAACTTCTCTCTCCAAACAATCTCAACAGGAGCTGTCTTTGCGGGGACTTGTGTCTCTGGGAGTGTGTTTCCTTTCTGGCTTTCTGCCGTACATCTACCTGCCCATCTCCTCCTACCTCAACACAGCCCGCTGGAGCTGGGGGGATCAGACCACCTTGTCTGGCCTGCTGACCCACCTGCTGAGGTCTGAATATGGCACATTCAGTTTGGTACGTGCTGCTTGCCCCGCTGTAATAAATCTAACACACTACCCTAGATTTTTTTAAATCATTTGCCATTAGTCTGTATATGTGCTCTGGTGACATTTTTTATTCAATTGTTTTCATTTTATTCTATTTGTTTGCAGGCAAAGATGGAGAGCTCAGTAAACCTGACTTTAATGCTAAAGTGAGTCTGGTTGGTCTTTTTTTTTTTTTATTACTTTTTGTCTTTCTTTTTTCCTGAATTGTTCACACATTTAAATTCTAAATGCAACTGTTTATTACGTATTTTAAATTGAATTGAACTGGATGGCGCCGCATATTTTCAGACAGTCTTTCCTGGAAGGCTCATGGCGTGAATGTCAGATCGTTGGGTTTCAGAAAGTCATTTATTTGGTGTCTGTTTCTACTTAGACTTTAGATTTAAAGATGGAGTAGAAAAAGAACCAATAGAGAAAACTGTGGATTTGATCTGAGGCACAGTACGGGCACACATGGTTCTACAGATGGAGACCCAACCACTTTTTGCGCCGGTTATTGTGTTTTACAGTTTTAACCACGGACAGTCCAATCTGTTCTGAGAGCCCAGAGTCATTTCTGCATCCCATCTCTCTCTCTCTCTTCTCCCCAGCAGCTTTTGTTCTTCCCATTCCACTCTCTCCCATCAAAGCAGAACTGAACCTGCTTAGAGGGCCAAATCTCTGTGTTCTGTTTCTCCAGCAGTTTGAAATGATCACTCAGCTCTGGTGTTTAAGCGTGACAGGCTGTGATGACAGACACTGCAATAGAGCTGGAGAAATTGTATTTTTCCACTCCAGCAACCCCCCCACCTCCTCCACCCGATTTCCTCCCCTGCTCCCTGCTACCACCACCACTACTGCAATCCCTCTCCTGGTATCTTTCTCCAGCTGACGGGATGGGGGTGCATGTGCATCTTAAGACCCCCCACTACCAGCCCCCCCTCTGCCAGGCACCCACCCCTTCCCATCACCCCTGCTGCTTGATGGACAAGCACACCTTCAAGATGGGGAAGAGAGGGGAACATGACAGGCATGTCGCACTGGAGACGTAAACCCGCTGGAGAAGCTGACATTCACAAACACACGCTTGTGAGCACATTCACACATAGTGTACATTGGTAGATATAGAGACTCAATAAGCTTTCAAATAGAGATGGGTATTAAGGAAGAGGCAGGAAACTATCTCTCTGCTCTGAGCAAGCGCTCTGTGACTGACAGGCACTGTGAGGAGAGGATGGTACAGCTGGGGGTGGATGACACAGTCATTCGTATCTGTCAATCCGATTGAAAGAAGGAACGCACAGTCCAAGGAGTTTGTTTTGATAGGGGATGGAGGGCATTTAATAATTGGTGTCCTTGAGTTCAGAAGCAGGGAGGGTAATTGAGCTTGTCTTTGGTGTCCATCATATATGTTATATGTGTGTTTGTGTTTGTGCAGGGCCCAGTTGGACCACTGCCTGGAAGACCTTTCACTTCCTGTTCTGGTGCTGGCAGGAATAGGCCTTCTCCTCTCCTCATGGGACAGGTAGGATGAGCGAGACGCCGGCATACAAAACACCAAACTCTGTCACACACATCTCAGCAGCCACTTCAACCAAAAATCTAATCCCCTGGAGTAAAAGACAGGGAACAAAACCACTGACAAAATGCTGATCTTAGAAAAAGAGAATACAAAAAAACACTGAGGCACCTAACTGTCAAGCTGTCGCAGGGCTCTGCATTCAAATCAAGAGAGGTTAATGTGTATTTTGGATTTTCAAAAAATGTGTGTGTGTACAAGTAAATCGCTGCTTATATGTGGCGGTGTGATCCAGTAATTCATTAAAGCAGTGCCTTTTCTGTGGTCTGTAGGGTGGAGCTGATAAAGCCTAGTGTAGCCCTGGGGCTCTGTAGTGCACTGGCCGCCCCCCCCCCCCCCTCTCCTGGGGTGCACTTTGATAAACTTGGCTTCATACACACACAGATGAAAAAGAGCAAGGTCATGTCATTCGATGCCAAAAGGAAGCCATGCAAATGCTAATTTTCCTAATGTTGAAATGTGGAGTGAAACTATTTTTATGTTAACATCAGAACATTTTACTAAACTAAATAAAAAAATCAGCATTTACTTTTTTAAACTAATTGTGCATAATGTGTATCCTGTTGAGCCAGATGGTTTGTTCCACATAAACGTCTGAGAAGCCGTCATTGAAAACGGAAAGGGCAGGCATTTCAAAAAATACCTGGCAGGTGATTGGATGAACCATCTGTTATCATGTCCGCCATTGTTGTTTTGAACGAACACATACACCTATACCAACACCGTAGCTGCCAGTTGCTCCTCACCGGACACTGATTGGTTCGATACAAACGCTTTTACTTGAAGCCTGATGAGATGGATTTTCGTGTGATATGTGATCCCGCGATTCTCCAGCTGCTGTGCAAGGTAACAACAATGTGAAGAGACAGTATGCATTAGTGGGCAGTCAGTGGAACCGGTTAGATACATTTTTTGGCAGGAAAACCAAAAGTAATTTTCTCTGGCTTGAAAGTGTCTCTTCAGGTTCAGATGATGATATGTTATTCCCACAAGGGTAGCGCCTTTTCTTTTTAGTGCATAAGTACATTTTACAGCTGTACTGTAATGAGTTTGTGATTCAGCGGTTGGCACCAGCTCATTATGACTCAGTCTGCATTAGAAAATCAATCATGCACCTCTTCCCTAGCTGGCGTATACATTTTCTCCCCGGCTTGTGATCTCCATCCTTGCGTTAATGTTTTTATGGACTTATTCAAAACAAGATTAGCTATGTGGAAGCTGCAGCCCAGGAGTATAAGGAACAATATTCATGAAGTGATAATGAAAATGAGAAATATTTGTAAACTGAATAACTACTGGCCTTTCCTATTGTAGGATGTGTCGCTCAGTGTCCTGGCTGCTGACTGCCATGCTGGTGGTCTACTCACTGTTTTTTGCTTGGAGAGCCAACCTGGACATCAGCAGACCCCTACTGCTTGGAGTGGTGAGCCATGAGACTTCAACTCAAATTGACATCCTCTCTCTAATCCAAAGTGTTTCTGATGTTTTCATTTACCTGCAGTGGTCTAAAAAGCATGCTTATGCATTGAGTTACAATTACAGTTCAATTTCCTATGAGAAATCTATTTACAGTGGGCAGTACACACAAATAAATCCAAACAAAAGCAATGAAACTGAATGAAGTGTGTGTGTGTGTGTGTGTGTGTGTGTGTGTGTGTGTGTGTGTGTGTGTGTGTGTGTGTGTGTGTGTGTGTGTGTGTGTGTGTGTACTTCCTGCAGGTTGAGCGTTTCTGGCTCCAGAGTGACGCTGCCGTGTGTGTGCTGGCAGGCCTCGGCTTGAGCCGGACACACACTGAGCTGGAGAGGAGGCTGGGCTGTGGGGGGGTGTGGAAGACCACAGGCTGGGTCCTCACCATGGCTGTGCTGGCACATATGGTGCACACCAATCACAGGTGAGCATTGCACACAGTTACAATAACCAACTTCTTGTTGGGTGTGATGAAAACATACTTTGTAGTCAGAATATAACAAATATCAGATACAATATTATGTATTTTATTGTTTGGGTAAACAACACATTGGGTTTCAAATGAAACAATGACTATGAGATTAAAATGCTGACTTTAAGTTTTAAGATTTTTGTTGGCGTAAATGTGCATTTTAGGTGTGGGACACAGATTGTGATCACAGTACACCAGTGAACTCTAATAGTTTGTCAAGCTGCTCTTGTTTTAAAGTTTCTTTTGGTTGTCCTGATACTGAATCAATTTTACTAAACAATATCCCTGTTGCAGTAACTATACTAGAGCCAAATGTGTCCGAAGTTAGGGATCAATATTCCCAATGATCACAAAAACAGAATAATCGAGAATAACAATTATTTAGCTCATTACGTTTTGCAAGTAAACTCTTATTTTGTCTTGTGTTCTGAATGAAAAAATAAAGTTTTTAAAGGAAAAGTATTAAGGCAAAGTTCACAGTTGTATGTTTTTTTACTGTTGATTTATTTAACTTTATCCACCGTTTTTAAGTTTAATAATTGCAACATCTTTCCAGACGTCAACGAGTAATTCTGTTAAATTATCGTGATTTCAATATTTACCGAAATAATCGTGATTATATTTTTCTTCCCATAATCGAGCAGCCCTATCCGAAGTTACTTTTAAATACTGCCGTTTAGTAAAGTTGTGAAATAAAAAAACTCCCCTCTTATTCTAAAATCCCCATGCATTAGTTTTCCCTGAGTCAACCTGATTTGTTTCTCCTCTGCGCTCCACTGCAGGTCTGAACTCCACATGTCAGGTTTTTCTCTGCTCACCCCATGGTAGGGGCTAAAGAGAGGCACGGTTAGCACATAGATTCCACTCACAGAGCTCAGTCTGAGATGTTAGCTGTCCGAGAAGGCAGATTACACCAGCGTAGTACTGGGGAGTGCCAGACAGCCATCACTGAGCGGCTTTGATCAAGAGGAGAGCATGGCCTGTGCTGTCAGACCCATCACACCTGTCTCCCCACGATTAGATAGGCAGCCAGAGCGCTCTGCAGAGGGGATGGGGCGGGGGCACTGACAACTTACCCTCAGAGCACCTTTAAAGTGAACCTACAAGCACTCGCATACACACAGTGGTACACATCACACACATTTCTAAGCAGGAGTAAGGATGCACTCAACCCCTATTTTAAATTCCAGTAAACACAACTTGTGTTTTGTTAATATTATACAATATGATGGTGTATGTGCTGATAATCCTAAGGGAGTGCGATCAGAGCAGAAACCATGTGGTCGAGAGGTTCGGCAGGGAGCTTCTGGCCTCCTTCCCAACAGACTCAATCATCCTGACTAGAGGAGATCTGCCTGGAAACTCCCTGCGCTACTTATACTACTGCCAGGGTGTACGGCCCGATGCACGTCTGGTCGACCAGGAGGTCAGAGCTGTGATTTCTCCACCGTCTTGTCTTTGTTGAGCTGTTCTCATTGAAGTTTTGATATTTGATTAAAATCAAAAGTAATAATTTAGTATTATTAGGAACAGTTGAATTTCAGAACCAAAAATCAACTTAAGTAAAAGTTCCTTCTGAGTGTTCAGTTCAAGTAGTATAACAAACATAGGTATAAAAATAGGAATACTGAACTGGCCAACCAGAAGAACACAGAGTTTAACATCATTGCATTGTGTATATTGTATTGAAATGATATGCTCTGTGTCCATGTTTATAAGCTGCTAATTTGATTTATGACAACATTGCTTCAGTTTCTTTTGGTTGTCAAGTAAGAAAGATAGAATTCAGAAAAGGATTTCTTTATTTTCAAATAAAGATTTGGACAAAATAGCAATGTACCATGTCTGTGTAATAACTGACTGAAATTCATAAAATACAATAAATTACAGCCTAATGTCCAGAAGTCTGTGGCAAGCTTTCTGAGTTGGGCATGCAGTCATTATGTACATCATAAGTTTGTATATCTCAAAGTGCTTTAGGACAGCATGTAATGAAAATAAGAAGTGAAAACAAGAGCCTCCAACTTTAGACTCTTAACTGGGAAAAGAAAAAACCCTTTGATGACCTCAAATAGGGAGTTAAAGCAACTTAAATAAATCAATAAATCCTTTTCTTTAAGTGAATTGTACTCTGAGTGGTACTTTAACTGCTAATCACAGGGATACAAAGGCTTGAGCGGAGTTGGTGGTACTCTTTCTTCTTTCTAGATGATGACGTACGCTTGGTATGTGGCCAAGCTGGCGCAGCACCACCCTGGGGTGCACTTTCCTGGCCGCTGGTGGGACCCGGTCCACCCCGAGGATAAAGACACCTTCAGTCTGGAGCAGTTTCTGTCCCACAACACACAGTAAGTCACTGAGACACAGGGAGAGAGCCGAGAGAGAATAAAAGGGTGGTCTGAACAGATAAATAGAAGAGTGTAAAATGGAGAGAGTGTGAATTAGGAGGGCAACAATGGTCCAAATGAACAAGTGGGTGATCTAATGAGACAGAGAACAGTGGGATGGTCGACGCAGCGGTGAGTGCAGGGAGAAGATAAGCCCATAGAACTGTTGCAGCCATAAAAGGAGTTTGATGAACTACAGAAGTCGAGTAATCTACTTGATTTGGTTAAACTGTCTCTGGACTGATTGCTGCTCCCTACTCTCATCACTCGCCCCCCCAAGTGGAAGTGAGACTCAGAAACCGGCTGGAGACCTGTTAATACCAAGCCCACCAGGGGGCAGTGTTTGTCAGGCCAACATGCCTGTCTCTCAGTGGGGCAAGACTGACCCATGGGATTAACCCTCAGTCCGAGCCTTTTGGTGAGCAGCACAGGATTGGAGAGAAGCTAGAAAATGTTGGGATGTGAGGAGTTGTTTGTCTGCATGGTGTTCCTGTGTGTCTCATCATCAGCAGTTACCTGGGAAAAGAGGGGTGTTTACATGGATAATAATTGAGTATGTGAACAAGCCTCTTTCTGATTGTTTCTCTGCAGTAGGCATGTGTTTGCCTGCATTGGGCTGCCTGATGGAGACCCAAGCTGGGGACATAGTTTTTCTCGTTGGCCCATGGGTGTGTGTGACTACTTGGTGCCAGCTCAGAGGCAGTTTCACCCTGAAAAGTGGGTCCATCGAACTCGCAACATCTACAACTGGAGTGAGCCACACAACAGGTGCATACACAAATATACAGAATCATTAACATCTCTCCACAGGTATGTATTTCACCCCTAAATGTGCAGTTTCCCCTATTCCTCCTAAGTAACTTTAAGGTTGAAACAATTCACCTAATTTCACACTGTTTGACAATAACATAGGTACTCTATCAACTCGTTCCACCTTTTCATTGAAGCAATATGATGTTAACACTGAATGAAATGAAACACAAAAGTCCATGTTTTTTACGGCAGAACCAAGTGGAAATATTCAACGTCTTGTGCATCATTTTATACACATTCCTCTAAAGTTAAGCCAGACATATTTGTTATCTTTGGAGTTTAGCTCAACATTATGACTTTGTAAAGACTGGTCCAATGGCAAGTCAGTTGGGTTTAAGAGGTTAAATCAGCCTACTAGAAGAATCATTTTGCTTATTGTTTAAAACAACTCATGATTTTTAAATGCAACTAAGAGTCACTCAGAAAGATAATAAACCCCAACTAATAAGTCCTCGCCACGTAATTGATCACCAACATCTCCTCGCCCCCTCGTCTCTCTGTGGTCTTCTCAATCACCCTTCCACAGACTCCACAGAGCTTCCCTCAGTGAGGTTGTCCTGTGTTCTCCATGCTGTGATCCAGCTCTTTGTGAATTCAACCAGAGCAAGACATAAGGCCCTTAGCCATCTGAAATGAGACTGAAGATGAAAAATAATGAGTTTCTTATTGCATTTTGTCAATAACTGTGTCAAAAGTGGAATTAGTCAAAGCTCCAAATTCTGTTGCTGTTGCCAGCAGCCCTTCATTCACTTAGATATCCACGGCTGAATACTGTGACATTATTTCCCACACCCCCACGACAAGCGTGTCCGCTGATGCCCACAAGCCAAATATTAGCTTGGGAACCCTAGTAAAATATTCTTTTGAAGAAGAGGTCAAGTGTTTACAGTCAACAAAGTGAAAAAGGGAGATGTGGTTTTACTCCATGTCTAATGTGCTAGCTGGTATTGTTGCTCAGTCATTTAATGTTTATGCAGCAAACATTGATGTTTAGTGTATCAAAACCTGCACAGTCGAGTGGAACAATATATTCACATAAATAATAATTTATAGTTAGTGGAACTGTGCACCAGCCAACGCCTGAAGCTGTTTAGATAAAGAAATTTTTTTTTTTTTCTTCATGTGTGAACAGTTTCCATCCTGCATCCTGGGAGCGTGTTGCAAATGAGGAGATGTGGCAAGCCAGGTACAGTAAAGTTTTTACAAAAGACACTGGTTTCCTTTTTGGAGAGGTTGTATACTTTAGCGTGCAGATAAAAAGCTGCGTCATGATGCATACTAGCCCGCTAGAACATCTCCATAAACCAGTCTTGTGTGGTAGAGCATCTACATGTACATTCTATTTGGTGGCGGCATCTACATAAATCACTCCATTGGAGTGGTGCGTCTGTGAGTGTGGATCTGCATGGCTCATCCATCCAGCACTTAGCCCTGAGCCTCCATGCTTTGTTTCAGGATGAAGACTGCTTTCTTTCTGTTTGACCTGGCAGAAAGGATGCAAGGAGAAGGGAAAGCTCGCCTCTTTGAGCTGTCTTATACTGTGAGTCTGACCTCAACAAAAATGCAACAATACTCTCATTAACCATAATGGGGCAGATTTAAGTGCCGTACAAGTTTTCTTTTGTTATTTGCTGTAACATCTGCTTTTCTGTGTGTATATGTCTGTGTGTTTGCTCGGCAGCTGTATAAGGAGATTGTTGAAGCTCACTCAGACTACCCTCCAAACTGGGACAAGAACTTGGCACTGGCCTGTGAGAGGCTGCTACGCTCAGGTCACCGGGGCTACAGTCCAGACAGCCTGCTGACCTGCAGCACCCAGCACTTTAGTCTCTACTTAGAGAAGGAACCCACAGATCCCCAGACGCCGGCCATACGCTCGGCTATTACTCAGCTGCTCAAAGAGAGAGACAAGCTCAGCCAGAGCCGGAGGCAAACCCCATAACAACCCAGAGAGACCTACATTGAGCTGGAACACTCAGTGTGCCGCGAGCCCAGCCGAAGTGCAAGGCACTGGGGACGAAGTCTGAGCCAATGTCCCTCTTCTTTCGGTTTAAAGGTGGTGCTCCAGAACGATAATGTTTAGTTCAAGTTTTGGCCAAAATGGACGTGTGAGGTTGGGAGTCAAGAGGAATGCTAATGTACACGTACTGGGACATAGGTTTCAAGCAGAACTCTGCACAGAGAACTACCACTCGGCAATGCTTCATTTGATGAACGTTTTACAGGTGACCAGAGCTTGACTTCAGGAAGCCTTGACTGACCCCAATCAAACTGCGTGCTCCCCTTAAAGTCACCCATTCGATTGCTTTATCGTTACATCTCGTTCTTTTTTTTTTCTCTCCTCTTCTGCTCTCACAGCTTTTAACATGCTGATTATTTTGCCTCAGCCACTGCTCTACTTCTCTTTTTCTCACATTAGGATGGCAAGGCCGAGATTGAGGGAAAACCAATTTGGGGGCAGAAATGGGGGATTAGAGCGTCTGTTTAATCTAGCACAGACTTGTGCTGTGCCACACAGTCCTCACTCCGTAGAACCAGCACTACCCACCCATCCGCCCACCCCTCTATCCTTCCATCAGTCTATCTTTGATGGTCCTTTAAATGTTTAAAACTAATGGATTCCATGAGTGTTTTTTTTTCCCCCCTCTCTTCCTTCCAAACGGGAGGGCAATAATCCCTAATGGATTTAAATGAAATGTGAAATGTCACAATGCCAGAGACCCTTTTAGAGGTGCATTTCTGTGTACATGTGCGTTGTGAGCGTTTGCATGTCGACGTGTGTGTGAACATGCTTAAGCCTTTTCCCGGCCGGAACCACATAAGTCAAAAAACCGATGGGTACACTGAAAAGAAAAGCACTTCGATCATCATACAAGCGCAAAGGCATGCAAACTCCAGGGACACACGTAGACACGCAAGACTGTCAGCTTCCCAGCTCCCAGGACTTTTAGCCCTGTGAGGGTTGCTGGAGAGACGATGTAGCATACAAACGCAGTGAGTGGACCAGACTCACTGGTCTTTGGCGTGTTCTTAGGTTCCAAAACCTCAGTTACACACTGTAAATCTAATTGCTGGTGCTGATGTTAATGAACCTTGTGGCCATGACATTTGTTGCACTAGGTCAAACCAGTCTATTGCTATATGGTTTTAAAACACTGCTAAAAGAACCTGCTGTTTGAGATGCCACTAGAAAGTGAAGGACAGTATGTGCATGTGTAGTTTTCTCAGAATGTAATCTGCCCTCTCTGTTCACAGGCCTGGTTAGCTGGCTAGATGATGAGATTCGATCTGCTGTAGCACAGATTTCTCGTAAAAAAAGGAAACCACTTTCTATAAATTCAAAAATTTCAATAAAGTTTATTTTAATACATTTTGGACCCTTTTTCCCATGGTACACTGGGCCCAGTATATATCAATATTGTTCATATTTGTTCAACCATTTTTAACCTTACTTACATATTCATGTTTTTGTGTAAACATCACAGTCATTGGCCGTCCCTTGTCTCATGCCCTTCTGTTATTTTTACTTTCTTCCTGTCCTTTCCTTTGTCATCCCTCTCTTGTCTCCCACCCTCTCATCCCTTCTCACCCTGTCTTTCCCTAACCCCTCTGTTCCTCTCCTTTCCCCTGTCTCTGAGAGTCAGTTGCCCACCCTAAATCAGCAAGCTGCCGAGGATTGTGGGAACCCATGGAATCACTGTGACCAGGGATGCAGGCAGGGAGCCACGGCAACGCTGGAATGTGTGGAGTCTGAGGAGATAAGAGCTGTGAGCCCAGCCAGGGAGAGGGGAGGAATGCAGCGAGACAGGGGGGGGCAGAGTGAGGAGGGTGAGACGGAAACAGGGAGAGCAGCAATTCTGTGAATGGGGAGACAGAAACACAACACCATAAACAGCCCAGAGAGCAAGACAGAGTGAGACTGAGAAAGAGGGGCGGAGGACTTAGGGGTGCACACACTGGAGATGGGAAGCCAGCCTTATTCTGCTTTGCATTTCATTTACATCCCTGGCCGTATCGACCAATCGGATTGGGAGCAAAGCCCAGGGCTTAGGAGGGGAATAAAAAGACAAAATGCCTTTGCTGCTCTCATCCCTCCCTGATAATACCCCTTCTGTTTTTCTTTTCTCTTTTTCTCCCGTCTATAAGTAGATACTGTCCGAAATGCCAGCGGAAAAGCGACACCTCCGCTTGCTGTATATCTCAGATAGACCGAGCGGGAGCAGGGGCTGAAAAGACAGCTTTAGCAACTGGGCCTATCTCCTCTCCTCTCCCTGGCTGGATGGAAGCTTGGAGTGGAGGGAGGCGGAGGACCGGGGTGTGTTGGTTAGTGTTTGGGAAGAGAATAGAGGGTGTGAGAGGCATGATATACTGAGCTGGCCACAGATTTTGCAGAATCTTGCACTCTGAAAAACTTTGTCTGCAGATCCCTTTCCTAAGCATGAGAAACCTGTTTCAAGGATGTTTATGAGGTACCACCCATCTTTGTCAAGGTTGCCAATGCTTGCTACCAAACTCCACACATATTTTTAGCTTTGGATAGTGGTTATTGTAGTGCACTAAGTTGCAGGTTTATCCGAAATGGAAACTCTTGTCAGTTAACTGCAATGTCTTAGATAACAGTGGATTTTTAACACAGTGGAACCTTAGCTTTAAACATCTCTTAACATACTTAAAGCTATTGTTATTTTGGCTAAATTAAATATTTTCCTATATAACTCAGCAATGTGTATTGGGTAGAATTAGGCCCATTAACACCAGTCTGTGTTGACATGATGTCATGATTGACTTGTCTCAGGTTTTTGTTTGTTTTCACTCCTGATGTGTGTGTTTCTCAGTGTGTGGTAGCCACTGTTTGTATGTCAGGTACAGTATGTTTGCAGGCTTACTGAATTTATTTGTACAGGTGTTTGTCGTGCTCTCCATTGTGATTCCTGTTTGTATTTGGGTTGCTATGCGTCTATTGTGCCAAAATGGACAAAGTGTTTATATTCTTTCTAAGTGTCCTTTCTGTATTTAAAGGACTATGTTATTGTCTTGGTGCTCATGTCTTTGTGTAGGCGCACCCAGACTATTGTACTGCCACTGGATGCAGTGTTGGCATCGCTGCTGATATAGAGCTTATTGAAAGTGATTGTTGTTGCACAGATGAGAGTTAATCTCAATATGGGTCTGCGGCAAAGCATTCAGACATAGAGAGGGTCCTTTACCTGCCTCCACCAGACGCATGTGAAAGATAAGGTCACCTTAGGACCCTGTGTGGACCCCCTCCACCGTCACAGCGTTCTCGTACTCCTCAGACTGCACAACCTCACCCCTCTAGTAAAACAAACCAAACAATAGAAGCAGATATGTGAGGGATTAGAGGTCAGAGGGTTGGGGAATGCAACATCTCTATTTCCTGGATCAATCTTCAACCGCTTGGTAATCTCTGGCCCCAGGCCCCACATACCTCCAGTGGTCTCTCTAGCTGAGAGCTGGCATTGCCAGGCGGTGTGAGCTGGTACTTCTGCTGGGTGTGGGGGGCTGATAGGATAGTGGGGAGTGGGGTTATAACCTGATAGTGTGGATGGATGGAAGAGCACAGGGATGAGTAACAAAGGGTCTCTGCTTTATTTTCAAACCTCACCTAAATCCTCACAGATAGGTGTGTGTGTGTTTGCCAATGTATGACACAGACACAATCTTAACGTGTGTCTGTGTACTTTGTGTGCACATGTTCGTAAAGTGTGTTTTAATTTGAAAATGTAAAATAACTCAGTTCTTTAGCGCAAACTGAATATTATCCCCAAGTTCCCGTTATCTTGTGTACACACATTTGTTTATTTGATACAGCCTCTCTCCTCTACAGCACTTCTGTATATCAAAGACAGCAGTGCAGAGCGCAATTGAAAATGGCTACCGTGGAGAAAGGTCTCTCTCTGCTTTTGACTGCAAAGAGGCAGAAAAAGCCCTATTCTCCGCTCCCTTCTTAGATCTATTTAAATAATTGAGGAGTAAACTGACAAATTAGGCACCTTTATGGATGCCCCTGGGCTCTCTCTGGGGTCCTTTAGTTTCCCCAATACAAGAGAGTGCCACCAGCCACAGGATAATATCTCTGTGTGCTTTGAGAGGGAGGAGGGAAGAAGGGTAGTGGGCCAGGAGGGGTTTCGCCAATCAAGCGGGCCACACTTCCTCCCCCAGGTTCTAATTTTGTGCCACATTAAAGAGCTCGGCCTCCATTTAGGACACAGAGAGGCATTTTCATAATTTGCCGGGTCTCTCGACTTGCTCGGGGGTGCCTTTTTTCCTCTCTCTCCTCCCTCTCTCTCACTCCGTGTCTGAATGGAAGGCCTGGGGAGGAAGAGGGGTAATTCATTCGCCTCCTTTCAACCAACCGGCTTCAGTTCTGCATAATGTTGCTGCTAGGTGTATATAGCAGCTAATATTTATCTCTTTAATAATTCTCTATTAGACCTGAATATTATTTGCTGTGTAAAAGCTAACACTGCTTATTGTCAGCTATACAAAAATGGTGTCATTCACATTTTGTTGATACATTAAGGCTAAATCATAAGCCTGTATAGTTAGGAGTTAAAGACTATAGTGTGTCTAATCTGTGACCATGCAGCCAGCTATGATGCTTACATCGATAAAATCTGTGATGTAGTATACATACAGTACATAATCTAGGTTAAGGTTGTCTCATTTGCTCTTTCTGACACCATCCATTCATGCACTACAGTATGCGTAAGCATTGATTCATATGTGATTGGTCACATAATTCACAGTCTCAGGGGGCATTTCATCGCTGAGAGACAAGCTAATCTAAAATCCCCCAATTTACAAATGAAAATCCCACCATCCAATTGAGCTAATAGAGGGACTTGAATGGGATAATAAGATGTGGTGTAATACTGTGTAAAAAGCCTGTAATGTTGTGTTGGTGTAAGAGCCTGTGTGACTGGATGTTTGACTGTTTGCAGTGATTACAGGGGCCTGCGGGCCTGGAGGCTGCTCCGTGGCTGGGACAGGGAGCTTCTCCCTGGGTAAGGAGATACGCCTGTCTGCCCCTTCTGCTGGAGCTACAGGGACCAGGATGTCAGGAGGGAGAGTGCTCCCTGTGAGCTCTCTCTCTCTTTTTTCTCTGTCTCTTTCTGTCTGTCTCTCTCCCTCTCGTTCCCGGACTCGCTGTGTCTGTACTATTGCAGTGCTTGCAGATGTGCACAAACAAGGGAGGATTAAAGCAAAACGAATCTAAACAGACAAATGGAATTAGAATGATGGGTGTCGGTGGGCTGGTTCACAGTGATAAACATAATGATGCTCTGAATGTGTGTGAGTGTGTTCCTGTGTCTGGGGGATTATCAGTGGTTAGGTGTGTGGTGTGTATGGCTGGGTGACTGCTTCTGGGTGTCTTTGTGTGTTTGCCTATCTGTCTATGTTTTTGTAATTATGTGTGTGTATATTTACTCTGTCTCTACTTTTGTGTGTGTGTGTGTGTGTGTGATAAACATGTTATTCTACATTGCCTCACAAAAAACAAGTCTCCGCACCCTATGCATGTGCGTGGATATGTTTCTCTGTCCGGGTCATATTTCCTTCTTGTCTTTCACAGTCTGTTTGTGTTTGTGTACAGGAGCTGCTACCTAAGCTTGTATGTCTCTACGGGACATCAAAACTCTTCACCCAATATTTACATATGTCCAGAAAGATGAGAGAATGTTTGTGGAATATGAAGGTCTAATTTTGACATAGTGCCCTGCAGTTCATGTGCTGATGTTGTATGTAGGATTGTTTTCTTGCGACAGGAGTCTGTGTGTTTGTGCACTGAGGAGGTCAGGAGTGTGGAGGAGCCAGCAGGGGGGCAGTGATCAACAGACTGGGGCTCCCCTGCCGAGGGGCTCTGGGATTAGGGCTAAACCCTGCCCTGCCAGATGGGCACAACACATCCCCATCATTGCACACCAGCACCTTCTGTGGAAACCAGACAACTGGAACCATTGTGATAATAACTGGTACGCTTCTCAACTGACTCAGAGGTCAACAAAAGTACAGTGACATGATCACAATAAATTATATAAGGAGTCACACATTTGAAAGAAATCCATAATTGCATTTAAAGAATACCCCCTCTCCAGTTAATTAGTTTAGAATTGCTATTTATTAGCTTATTATTGATATGGATTGGTTAACTAAATGAGACATGTTTGTTTATAGTAGCCATGTTAGTCAATGTATCATCAATCATCTCTTCTCAGGACCATACAGAATGGCGGCAGGAGAGACGACTGAAATTAGGTACTCTTCAAAGTATCAGCTAGTGGACAGTATGGGCAGTCAGCAGGTTCAAGGGTATCGGAAATGAAACTTACAGGTTGTTTTGATGTGCTGTATTTCAGAGCCACAGGCAACACTGAAATTATAGTGTGTGTGTGTGTGTGTGTGTGTGTGTGTATGTAGGTGTATGTGTGTGAGAGTAGATTGGTGGCTCAGGAATCGGCAGTGTGTTGATTGCCTCCTGCTTGACTTTTATCGCACACAACTGGCACTAAATAGCCTCCAATTCAGTTCATGAATCACTAGACTGGTGTTGTAGTCACTACTGTAAATGCTGCTATATACTGTTTCAGGTTAGCTTTAATAATTGTTATAAATGTTGTAATAGCTAAACAACGGTCTAAAAGCCCTGATAGCATCCCATAGAGGCTGTGCTGCTTCTCATTTCTAAAATAAGTGGTTTAGACTAGCCATTCAACATTTCCATTCTTAGAGTTCAACACTCATGCTAGCAGGCCTATTTGACAAAAATGTGTACATGTTAAAATGTAGGAGTATACAGCATCAACCTGCTGTACGTCTTTGTGATACCACCCCACCTGGATCTGTTATCCAGGGTGTTCCCAGCATGACTTAGGAAATTGTGTCTGTATTAGTAGAAAGCAGATTACATGAGTAAAGTGTACAAACAAATAAAAGATTATAGGCTGTGAACATGTTTCAGTCTAATGCCCTTTCAACAAGCAGTGCTCAGCACAATGCTTTTCTCTCCCCAAGCTAAATTTGGATTTCCCCTCTGATGTGAAGGCCTGCTGGCCAGCTATGTCTTCCACCAAGAGCATAACCTCTGTAATGACAGTGTTCCACACGACTGGCCTGTCTCCTCAGCTGGTATTAGTTAGGCTTTGGAGTTCAAGTGACTACAGGGTTTAAACACAGATTTTTTTTTTTAAAGGGGGGAAGAAAGACTTGCTGTTGTTCTTGAAAAGCTGTGTTTATCCAGGATTAGAGACACCAGCATGTTAATAATTGTTTCTCACAGAACTGCAAAGAAGCACTTTCCTGTAATCCCCTAATCAGGCATTACACCTCTGAGCGAAGCCACAACGCAGGCGCGTGGTGTCTGTGACGCAGCACGCCCACACTGTGTGATACACCCGTGTCTTCCCCAACACCACACCAACTATGCACAAAAGCACCTGCTCTATTGATTTCCTTTTAAATCTACTTTCCTGTACCCACTACATCCATTCACTACCAAAGCTCTATTGAGACAGTAATATATTTTCCTGTATTGCTGTTTTTTGATGATCATCTACTGTGAATATAACAACTTGGATGTAAAAAAAATTGCTAGCATATAGAGTTGTCATTTTTCATTCTAGTAAGAGTATGTTGATGTTTTAACACCTAACACGTGTACAAAAGTAGATAAGGTTAGTCTGCTCACCATGTTGGTTTATAACTTCTTGTTCTCCATAAGTTGTGTGAAGCATTGCCAGCCTACAAATTGGGCTTTTCTTGCCTCTTCAGGGTCATTTGTTTAGCTTTGGATGATGATATAATGGCCAGTTGATGGTTTCTTTCAGAATAAAAACCTATAAAAAAGCGGGATGTTAATCAGACCAGTTTGAAAGTCATTTCTGCGAAGTGACTTATGAGGAGGTGGAATGTATCAACTCCTATAATACTGCCGAGGTCACATAGTTTGCTAGTGGTTGGTCAGTACAGTGGTACAGGGTCAGACACAAGGCCACTGTACATGCTGAGATGATGACAGGTCTGAGGCTAGTCCGGGGAATGTGAGGGCAGAGTCACACAGGCAGTCAACATGGGAGCTGCTGGTTAACTTTAATAAGTCTATATATTAGAAAATGCCATAATTAGCAGAAGCATTGGTTTTTACATTACATTTATTAAAAACATATTTATACTGTCGGGAAGATAGTATGAAGATGAATTACCATCATGATGCACCATGAGTTTTTTCATGGGGATGCATTAGTGTGCACGTTTGTTTGGCGATGTGTCCTTTCTGCTTTGCACAGATGCTTGTTTGTCCACATATTTGCTTGTTTAAACCACCCCCACCGTGTGTAGTGCTTCAGTCTTTTCATTTTTACATTCAGCCTCTTTTTTTATTTTTGAATTGTTCGTGGCCATTGTTAGTGTTGAATGTTTGTTTGTTGTTTCCCCGGTATCTGCCCGTGTCTCTTTGCAGGGCCTGGTTGGAGAGTGCTATGAGGGGATCGGCAGGGATTAACCTGGGGAATTGAATTAGTGGAGCTGTCGTCCCTGCCCTTAACATTTCAATCTCCCTGGGCTGGCTGGCGGTGCTGGAGCTAGACCTGTGATGGCCAGCATCTGGGGAGGGAGGGAGGGAGGGAGGCAGGGGTGATGGGTGCAGAGGCAAGACACGCGTTTGACAAACAGATTAGTCTAGCACCCTGGTGGAGTGTTTCTGGTGGGGGGTGGTGATGGAGAAGGCAGAATGATGGAGTAGAGAAGGGCTGAAAAAGCCTAAATACTACCTAGGAGTAAGAAACATTATGATAACTTTATATCTTCAAAACGTAATAACCAGCTATGGCCATGAGAGGGAGCACATCTTGTTTTCTATCACTTGCATAGACTCAGTGACAATAGTAAAAATGGAGATTTTAGCATCACTTATTTCTTCAAAAAATCTTCAGTTCTATTGGTAATGTGGATAAACACTTTTTTTGTTAAATCAGCAGTTTTTGGTTTAAGGTGGCCCAAAGTTATGTATTTTCCTGTGATTAGAAGCCCCCACATGCATTTTTACATATGTCTACCAAAAAAACTATTGCAGTATACAGTTGTTGTTTTTTTTTAGGTCCAAACATTTCATAGATTTTAATTCCTTTTCAGTAATTATCAAGACAATATTTTATTTTGTGACCATTTTGGCCAATATAATGTTAATTTCTTATTTATTTGTACATCTAACCAGGTCTGTCCTGTTGGCCCAGTGGTTGTGTTGGTGAGCACTAGAAGGGGTTAGCCAGTGTGAGCTTGGGGTAATCACTACTCAACCTAAAGCCACACTGTTGCATTGTAATCCTGATGCTAAACTCCCCATTAACCCATCTGGGACACTACAACAGCCCCCACCCTAACCTTCCTCGCAAACCCACACACTCAAAGCGACTGTGGCTGTATGTTAGAAGTGTTGTCTGTCCCGTTAGCGCCTGCTAGGGGGGGTCATGTCCAGCAAATTAAAAAAGCTGTAGTAGGAATCTCGCCAAGTCCCACAGGAGCAACCAGCACCCGTCCCTCTTCCAGTGCTGACCCACTGGTCACTGGTGAATCTCCTGTTTGTATTCCACACACACCCCCGGCTCTGGGGAGCGGTCCCAGAAGCCTCCTCTGGGACTGCTGATAATTTAAGTCAAACATTATGTCCCCGCTTGTTTGACACCCATTTAAAGCTTTTCAATCACATGTGTTTGCTACAGTCCGCTGCCTCGCCTTGGAGTGCTATCCATGTCACACCCTTTCAAAGACCTAATCAATTTTGTTTGATCAAGTTCATTGTGTCAAAACAATTGATTTTCTTTAGGAATCCAATTTGTGTAGTAATAATAATTCAGTCGATAATTCAGAATAGGTTAGATGTCCCCTCTGTTTTTTTAACAACATATATTCTTATAACAGTAAAGCCAACTGTGGTTTTATAAACTCAACTCCCCTCCCCCAGTGTGCCTTCCCATCTTCCCAGCATGCCCCTCCTAGTGCATGGCTGGCCAGTGTTAGTGTGCCACTAATTAAGGACTCTTAGAGAGCTGTGGAGCACACTCATTAACTAACTGTAGCATCCTTACTGTCCATGGAGTGAAAGAGGAGGGGAGGGCTAATTCAGTTTGAGGGTCTGCTGGTCTCGTGCCCAGAAGGTCAGGGAAGACCCTGACATGAAAAATAAAGTTAGCAAATTATTATTTGTCCTGTTGATTGTTAAAAACATGTTGGATAATAAGTGTAGCATTTTTGACAATAAGTGTCCAGAGAGGCAGTCTTAATTAGTTTGACTTTAATTGTATTCAGTATAAATTAGCTTTTCATTCTTTATAGTTAATGTTTAGCAAAGCAAACTGTTTATTGCCTTATTCTTAAATGTGTTTACATTTTAATGTTTATTATAATTTATCAGGAATAATTGTTCTCTTTATGACTGTTCAAAAGTTGCTCTACCTAGTTATGTATTCCCCACCCCATACAAAAAAGCTGCTCCAACTGTCCCCCTCCCTGCCACTTGTTTATTCCATTTTCATGGAAATGCAAAACAAAACAAATGGCCATGTTTGTCTTTTATGAAAGTAGGCCAAACAACCTCTGACAAACAAGAGGGGGAGTTGTAGGTCAGGGCGCCACAAGCCATGTGTAACCGTGCCTGACCAGAGAGCATGACACAATGTAGTAAGCCACAATAGACACGATAACATACAAACACCCCTGCCAGAGTGATGTAACATTGTCTAGACTAAACAAAAACACATGTATAAATAAACAAGTTTTTAGAGCAGACACACGGTGGGGGGAGAGACACAAAATAACAAGAACATCACATTCTAAAATACTTTAACAGTTACAAATGCAGCTATTAAGACTTGATAATATGTGTCCGTTTGAAAGAGGTCTAATAAAAAAGATTTTATAATAAAGATTTTGAAGCAATGTCGGGCATCTAACAGAGGACTAAAGAGGTCAAATAGGATTGAGTAAAACGTTGCTCTCCACTGGAGTTCATAAATCACACAGCCTCACAACCACCAGGGAACTGATGGGAGAAGCTAATCATTGCTTGTTTCACCTGATCAATTTTATTGATCTGTGAAGCGATACGAGAGAGAGAGAGAGAGAGAGAGAGAGAGAGGCAAAATGTAATCAAAATGTCAGAACAATTTATTAAATAGTATTACACGAAACTGGAAGTTCAAGTTGGTATGTATTCTTTAACGTCCATTATAGAGGCCACTATAAAAGGAAGTTGATTTTTTAACCTGCTTTCTGAAACTAGTAAATATTCTACAGATTCTACTACAGATTTGGATCAGCTTGTAGAATGTTGTGGTTTTTCAGTGGAGTTCTGAAGACATTTTTAGGGCTTTTATTCATATTCTGACGCATTACACTTAACTCTCAAGTTCACCACTGTTCACCATAGGGCTCAGCCAACATATTTTGAACACTGAGAAGCATTTTTCTTGCATGTTAAAATCAGTTAAAAGCATACATTATGAAGCACAAGTTTGTAAGCAATTAGCAGCAGAAGTTGACCTGCTATTAGTTGGACCACAATGTAGTCGTACACCTCATTTAATTATAATAGATGCAATTGTTTTTAAGTGCCCCCCTTCGCCTCTCTCTCTCACACAAAAATGCACACACGCGTCATATTCTTTGTCTCCTGCCCTCTCGTCTGGCACAAGAGCTCAGGTTAGACAAACGCACACACACATACAACAGATGCCCCCTGACGCTCATTCACATAAAGCGGGCACGTGATGGACGGCCCGAGTCCACAGGCCTGCCAGCCTCATGGCATTGTGTTCTCCTTGGGCAGGCAGCCGCCCTCCCTTAATACTCTTTTGTCTTGGGTGGGATAACAAAGCAGTGGCCAAGCCGATGGTGTGGCACGCGCACAGCCACTCATCCCCCTGGTCTGTGACCTAAACAGGTGGATCAGAGGGAAGGGCTGGTAGTGGCGGGTGGACGAAGAGGGGGGATGAGGAGGAGGGGGAGGGGAGAGAAGAGGCTGCATCTGTCCCCTACACTTAACGACTCCCTGGGTCAGCCACTGCCCCATATGCTCTCAGGAGAGAGGGAGGCACGCATGCAAACCCAGACTAACAGGTGGAGGGGGGAAATGGGGGTGATTAAGAGTAAAATTGATCAGAGGAGGATAGAGGGATTTTGAAACTGTCAAATTAGCTGTATAAGAAGAAAGAAGGAGATTTGGCTATCCCCGGAAGATTTCACTTTGAGGAAATGCTTAACCCTTAAGCCATATTAAATGTTTGGCCTGCATTATGAGAAGTACTTTTTGTCTCTGCCTAACGGTCATGTTGGCTCTCTCACCCTAGAGCGTCATTTCTCCAACAGGCAACTGTTGCTGTGTTTGTGTGTTCATGCGGTTGGCTTTGTTTTCAAGCCAGAACCTCATTTTAAAGGTCAAATGTGAGGCTTTTTTTTTTTAATAGCCTCATATTGTGTTTTGTGCACCTTTTCGCTGTTGTATCTCTTTAATGTAGTGTGTGTGTGTGTGTGTGTGTGTGTGTGTTAGACCATCAAATGTTCTTGGGCATTTGTGAGTAGATCAATGGCAAACCAACATTCACATATGGTAGTAGAGAAATAATGCTGCTCGACAGACAAAGAATGCACCTCACTCTTGAACCCTTTTTTCTGTGAGGTGATTTTACAAAGATTTGTAGTTTTGCCTCCAACCTATAATAAAGCAGTTGAAACAGAAGAGAGTTAATATGCTCTTTCAGTTGTGAGCAGCATTCATGAGAAGTATACAGTGAATGTGGATCAAAAGCATAATAGAATAGGAAATGCACAAATGAAACAAATTTAACGATGGCTCTGCTCCATCAAGTGTCCCAGTAAGCCATGCCATGTGAGCCAGCATGCTCAATACCAGAACCTTGGAACTAGCTCACCTAAATGGAATGCACTTGGTTTTTAATGTTATCAATTACAACTGTGCTTTTCCTTCTGTGATGAGCCAAAATGTCTGCTGTGAAAAAGATCTATTGAGTCTTGACGCGGAGTATGGCAGCACAAACTGTGTAAAATAGAGCATTTACAGCAGACATTGTGGCTCGGCATCACAGGATGCACACAGGTGTAATTAACGAAAGCTCAGTTCCATGCACAATACCTAGACCCTGCAGCCATCATTAATGTGATTAATTACACCTGTGCTTTTCCTGCTATTACTAATCAAAATATCTGCCATGATAAATCCATGCCTTTTATTTTCTAACTCTGTAGCTGTCCCTGGTCCATGCAGACTGCTTATTCTAACTGGGTTTTGACTACAGTATTTACATCACTGGAAAAGTGCTGCTGGTAGAAAAGTGTCTCAGTCATGTGGATGTGGTGTTTCTAGAAGTTGAACGCTGTTTTGAACTTGTGCGATCGAGACGCCTGCTTTCATGTATTCAAGGCACGTTAAATGAAGGCATACACTTGCGGGCCGTGAATTCAAAAGGCTTAGCTTCTGTGCGATGACACCCTGAAACAGTTCATTGATGTATAACACTCAATGAAATATTGAAATAAGCAAAGAAGAGATTCTGCCTTTGGACTGATTTGCCTTTCCTCCCTCTCTGCACTGGAGTCTAACTAACTGTCCATCCAGGGGGGCTGGGGGAGGGGGGGGTCTCCAAGCTCTAATCGCTTGAATGCAGCTAATTAATTTTAGTTCCTCCTATAGGCCCACTGTCTCACAAGAGAATAGTGTTTGCAGGAGATTAAGAGATGTTTATTAGAAAGGTGTAAATGATCAGTGAGGCCTCATCACGTGCACCTGTGTTAATTGTCATAATGAGGAGTCTCGTGGGCTCAGCGGCCTGGTGAGGAGGAGAGAAGTGGGTCTTTCACAGGTAGCTACCGTATCATGTGGTTTAGTAGAAACAGGGGGACCCACCACATGCACTTATATTGTCTGAACATGTCAAAGAAAAATTAAACATTGTTGTATTATGTTGCTGGTAATCGTGAATTACAGCAAGAGAAAGCTTGCCTTTTATGGATTAATTCATTAACATTGTTACATTTATTGGGCCAGGAATTAATGTAACATGAGTAAATTGTATTATTGCACTACTTTTCTCTTTTGAGATACCATGTAGCCTGTGGTGAGAATACTGACAGAATGGAGAGAAATTGGCTGCGTTCACCATGAAGTCATTCAATTTGTAAGCTATTTGTGATCAAAAGGTGTGTTTGAGGCCGTTAACTATGGAGTTTGATCATGGCTTACATGCAATGTCAAATGTCATCTGTTCCTGTTATTTCCCCCAATTTGAGTTGAAAGTAAGTATTAAGCCAGCAGAGAATATCAAAAGCTTCCTATGTAAATGTTGTTAAATACCACTACTGAAGTTTATTATATACTGTATTGTTTCTGACTCACATTTGATGCCCAAAATCCTCACTCTGCTCTGACTCAGTGGGATTTCAAGTGGATTACAGTGGGTTACATTGATCAGTTCCCTGGCTTAGACCACACAGCCTGATAATGTACATTTTATGGACTAAACCATGCAGAAAAATGTTGAACTTGAAGGTTCATTCTTGAACTTGGAAACAGCGGCTTGAAAAAAACAAATCTGGAGGTCCAACTTAGTTGTTGTTGTTTCTGGGGCTTTTAACCACATCTTGTGGCCTTCCTACAACAGAATTTTTAGGGGAATAGCAGGAACAACTAACATGACATATTCAACTGAACTGAGCAACCCCATCCACTGAGCAAAGCCACGAGATTTGGTTGAAAATTTCAGAAACCAAACATTAGCTGGGCTTTTGTTGAGGATTTCTTTGTCAACGTGTATTTTGAGTGGTAAACTCAAGCAGAAATAATTTATCAGTGCACTTTTGACCGCTGATTGCATATTGCAGATGTGTTTTCTCATATCGTGGCTTTACATGCCACATGCATGTATGACAGAAACCAACATGAGAACTGTCTTTATATGATAATGTGGCTCCATTTAAAACTGAGTGGCCAAATTGTCTGTTTAAACTCTAGGACTTCAGCATTATTATTAGGGGCGAGTATACTTATGTATTACTTAATAATTCAGCACTTTACTCTTTACCACCCAGCTGTGTGAGGGACATCACCATTAGGATGAAGCATAATCCACTATGAAAATATTTCCATTTGTCTCATAAAGAGATTTTTATTAATGGTCAGGGAATATTTAATCCAAGATGTTTGAAAGACAGACACTAAATTTCAGCATTTTAATATGTTTTTACTGTCCACAAGAACAATGTTGTCATTGAACATACATTTACTAACTGTATCTGTTATTTTTGTCTTAACATTTGCAAAAAAGTTAATTTGTCCTAAATTGTCAAAATAAAACATGCACTCTTAAGCAAACATATCCTTTTAAAAAGTGCTAACTAGGTGAGCTTTAAGTAACTAGGTATTAACTCGACCCATAAGCATATAGTAATAATGTGTTTTTTTAACATATGCTGAGATCTGGTAATCTTCTTATCGGTTTGAGTTTTTTTGATGCGCCCCTGAATAGCTTAACAAAATATGCTTCAGTAATGGATGGTGTATCCTCATCCATCGCCCTCCTCCCACCTACTATAACTTGAAATGGGCCATCAAGTGGCTAATGAACTGATAAGCCCTCTGTGTCCTGTGGGGCTTATGAACATCATAAGCCAAATGTTTAGGCATATTTGGTGAGAGTTTTTTGAAAGAACACTTATGTGGACAAAGGACCCTGATGAAAAAACGAGTCCCTACAGTTATGAGACAGTGTGAGAATGTGCTTTAATAAATCACTGCAGGCTATGAAAGAAACTGAAATATGTAGAGTATTTTTGATTTATCTGATGATGGTTTTGCGATGCTTGCTGGTGTAGAAAGAATGTGTGGCCCTTTGCTTCATCAGACCTCCAGCTAGTCAAGCTGCTAGTATCATTATCAGTTTTGGATCTCTGTAAATCCATGGATTTGTGTGAGCAGTCTGAGAAATTAAAATAACATGCTTTTTACTGCGCTTACTTTAAATCTCTTTAGACTTCATTTTTTAAAACATCTAAATCTGTTATTATGTAGGCTATACAAAACCCTTTTTAATTTAATCGTTGACAAGATTATCAGATTCATTGATGATGTCACAAACTTAAATAATTTCAGAAAATGTCGACTAAGCCTGGATAAGCACTTTCAAGAGGATACTTCTGGATTAGCTTAAAAATATTATTTATTTTTGTTTGTTTTTATTAGTTGTTGGCACATTTTTCCACATCATCTTATTGCTTTATTTTTTTATTTTCATTACAGTGTCTAGCAATAAATACACATGCATATACTGTATATATCATGCAGGCTATCAAACAAGTTGTAAGATCTAAAAGAAATGTGGTAATTTGAATCTAAATGACTGATCCTTTTTAGAGCCATAAATTAATTTTTACAATTTTAACAAACTGTCCCACATTGCTGGGCAGTTTTTAACATCTATCTCCGTCTGTCTTTCTATTTTTCTCATTAATAAAAAATTTTTTTCTGCCTATTCATCTCTAATACTTACACTTTATATTCAATGAAAGTTCCAGCGACAGCAGCAAAAGTAGATCGTAGTTTTTCTTGGTTTCAGGGGAAAACTCTACAGACTTCAGCAGGGACAACCTTGAGGAAATCTCATAATCCCCATATCCTATGATAGTCTGGTTAATTCCTTTTGATATTTTCTAAATAAGATCGCTCGTTCAAACTACTCATGTCATTTTCATAACTGATGATCAGACCACATTCTCGGTGAATAATCCCCCGTCCTACCCGGCATGCGTTGCGGCCTTAACCACCAACTTTGAACAGGCCGATGGTTTGCGGATGACTCTGGTTTGTGACCGACCGGGCAGCATCCAGACCGGGGGACAAGGGGCGCTGTGCAGCCCGCTGTTAGACAAAAACCAAGAGGGATTATTGCAGCGTCTGTTGGCCCCATATGCTCCTTAGCGCTGCTTTGGTCTTGATTAAAACTCATTGTATGTGTGAAGCATTGTGGAGGCCGAATGTCTAATCCTCCTCATGACTTGTGCACTTTGAAGACACGAGACTCCAAAGTTATAATAACAAGCGGGGTGAAGCCATTGTGTTTCAGTTGATATTGGATGTATCAGTGAGCATTGATTAGGGCCAAGTGGGTGCATTGTTAAGCGTGGACATTTAAAGTGACACGGACAGTGACTCTTTGTGTTACATCTTTACATCACATCATAAGGGCCTTCTTCATTGGCTGTTTGCAGTAAGACGAACTTTACGCGTGTGGTACATATTCATCACCAGCCAATATTGAGAGGGAAATTGTTTGTATATGAGCTACATTTCTAAATTTTTTTTCTTCTCGTCCTCAAACTTTTTCGTGATCCTTCCTCGATTCAGTCACTTGATGCATCAGTCGTTACAAATAGGAGTTTTTCTACAGCTGACATTTAAAAGTGACCCTGCAGCCTGAAACTTTTTTTTTCTTTCTCTTTTGCTTGAGCAGTCTAGATGGAGGAGTTGTTGACAATGAGAGGAGACGCGTCTCATGAATATTCAGGCTTCTGTCAGCCCAGGCTATTGTTTCCAAGTTCAATTGTTGCATTGTTTTATCTCCATAACGATGCATATGCGTGTTGCTAAACTTGGCGTTGTATTGTGGTGATATAACTGATGTTTGAATATTAGAACGCTAAAATCGGCCTGTGTGATAAATTAAAAGAACATCACCAGCAGCACCCGGCTATAAACAGCTACTTCTGTTTCACCCTTGAATAAGTTATAGATACGGGCTATTGTGTAATTAAGTCTTTCAAACGTACAACCCTAACACACACACACACACACACACACACACACACACACACACACCTATTTTTCTGTCCACGCAGGAATCAAAGTCGCTCTTCTCTTTAACGCTTCGATTATTTCAGGCAACGCTTTTAATTAGTGTGCTCCTTTAGCGGTGACTCCAATGAAAGAGAGATTATTGGCAATGTCAAGGATGCTAATTGAATGTTGGACTTCTAACAATTAGCCCACTGCAGAGCCATGTCGACTCATTACAGATCCCATAGCCGCTCTGACTTTATTTTCTCCTGTTGTCCAGAAGCTGTCAGCAACGTTGGACTTGAGAGTTGGAGCAAAATAAGTAGATACAAACAAACCGTCTTTAAGAAGAAGAAAAAAACCGCCTTAACCTTCTGACTCCTCAGATTTATTTGAAGAAGCTTCTTTGCACTGCAGTGGAGTTAAAAATAACTTATTTATCGTGACGAGTAATGTGCAAATAAACTCATTCACCTCATGCAGCATTTCGGTGAGAACGTTATAATCCTGTATAAAGTATTTTAAAGGCATCTACACACTTGATAGCCCAAATAAGAACTTTACAGGAATATTATTGTGAGTCTTTCTTGAGTTCAGGTTCAAAAATACAACACACACTGTTGCTTTAAGCAGTGACTGTAGGTTTTAGTGCCGAGTTTCTGCAGGTTTATCCCTTAGATTACTTTTTTCTTTTTTTTTTTCACGACCCAGCTTCATATTTACAGAAATGATCATCTAAACTGCCAACTACCAAAAAAAAAAACATCAGCAAAAAGAATATCTGCAGTGATATTCAGTTCATTCTGGCTACTTTGTTATGCTGCAGTGTTTCTCCTTCCGATGCATTTTAGGCCTACAAAATATGTGATTAAAGCAAATGTATGGCAGTTTCTTGAGATAATGAAATATCCACGTGTGTCCTTGTTAGATCAAATATTAAGGTTCCATATTAGATCGCACATTTGGGGATCAGTCATGTAAACCCATGCGGTGGGCTTTGAATGGGACCAGTTCTGCCCCTGCGCCCCAGAGAAACCCCCGCCGGTAAAATATTGGGATTAGCATCTCTTGGACGCCGGGATTAAACACTGCTTTCTCCAACCACACACTCTCTTTGTTAAGACTATCTGAATTGAACTGCCGGAAACTAAGATATGAAGAAAAAAAACGCCACCCGAGCAGGGGATAAACCATGACCTTATATTAATTTTTTAGTTCAGCGTTTGACTAATTTGAATATTTTTCGTTAACAGACCTTTAACAGAGTTCTTTCGTAGATGTATGCTCTCTTATCACTGTATAGCTATACAATACAATATACCCTAGAAATGTGTTAATATAGGCGTTTTGATAACATCACAGCAACTAATGATGCATGAGGAAACAGAGTGGTCCACATTGAGAAGAACCTTTTGAAAATAGGCTCAGGTGTTCTCAATAAATCAGTGGATTTTTTTTCTTTCTTTTATTTCCCCCCAAATACTGACTCTGATTTTTTAAAGTTTGGCCTAATATAAATTACAGTCGTTATTAGTTGTATTATTTCGTTTTCTTTTTTTTTTCTTTTTTTTTATTGAAGTGTGTTTACGAATATTCCTGTAATTTAAATAAACCATATAAAAACACCTACTATTAGTTTCGCTCACAGTGCCTGTCACTTCGTTCATTCTCTATTTTCTCTCCTCGCCGTTCACGCAGACACCACACACATGCACGCACACACAGATCGTTTCTTGATGAAAGAGTAAGCTCACAGGACCTTTATTCATGTCTTTTCAGCGGTGAGGTCACACCATCTTTGGAGCCAGTAAAGGATCCACAATCACCGTGTGTTGAGATCAATGGGGGGAGCAAGTGTGGAGCTCTCAGCAGCCGAGAGTCATTTCCAGTATGGCTAACTCTTAATTATTACTACCATGTGCTTGGAAAGTCTTGTCTCTCTTTGTAATGCCGGCCATTCAACCATCTTTCGTTGTTCAAAAAAAGTTAGAAATCTATTAAAATCACAGCAGAGAGTCTGATGCGAGGGGGGGCTCACAAATTGCATACAATACAACAGATCACAGTTTCGAAGGCTAGCACAGATAATAATAAAAAAAAAAAACACATATGTACCATTTATATAAGACACACACTGATTGTCTCTTAGAAACTACATATTGATTCCTTATAAACACTTTTTTTTCTTAAATAAAGTAGTGCATCCATGTCCACACACCATCCCCATGTCTCTGCCAGCAGGTCGGCAAAGTTGTGTAAGAAGCTTAAAGGAGGTCTGTCCAGCCCGAGCACTTCACCAGGAGAATTAACGTGAGTTCTGTTCTTGGATAAACATTAGTTCCGTGGCTGTTTTCTTTCAGAGTGCACTCTTTGTTGCCCTCAACAGGTGTTCTTTACGCATAGAGGCACACACTGACAGACATGGATGAGGGACTACAACCTGTGAATGAACGGGGGAAAAAACTGCCAGTGCTAAAATAAATTAAACCTCTCCTTTAGGAGGACCAAAGACCATCATGCCAAAAACCCGAGACCCCTGAGAGCCCTGCCTCGCCGTGCCCGGCTGACATTTTAACCAGTCCGATGTGTTTTATTGAGGGATGGCAGCGCCGTGTCTGATGTGATCGTCACTGTTTGTGCACTTTTTGACAGCTGATTGCTCTGTTCACAGGACCTGGAATTTCCACGAGGAAGTTTGATCCTTATAATCCAAGCAATCGGCATTGAAGTTCAGCTTCCACGACGCCGCTTGGTCCTTATAATCCAAGCAGTCTGCTGTGGAGTTGAAGCCCAGGCCGGACGTCCCGTAGCCCTGGGTGGAGAGGGACGCCGGGGACTGGTTCAGATGGCTTGTGACCGCGTTTGTGCTCATCGGACTGAGAGTTGAGCCAGGGCCTGACAACTGGTGGTGCATGGGAGTGAGGTAAGAGCCGCAGTCCATGCCGCCGAAGTAGGACGTCGAGCCGGCGTAGCTCTGGCTGTAGCCCGAGGCCTGACTGTAAGTCATGGGATAAGACCTCTGCATGCAGGAGGAGGAGGTAGACAGGGGGTCTGAGAGCGGAGAGATGGACGCAGGGCTCCAGATGGACACTGGTGCGGTGGTGGTGGAGATGGCGGGGACTGTGGTGGTGCTGGTGGGGGGCGTGAACTGGCCACTGGCCCCGCTCTCTGAGCTCACTTCTCTGGTTGGGGAACTTTTCTTTTTGGCAGGTCGCACCTTGTTCTGGCCCCCGTTCTGCTGCTGCTGCTGCTGCTGGCGACATTTTGCCCGCCGGTTCTTAAACCAGACCTGGAAGAGTCGCATAATGCTACATGTTATTGTCGAGATCCCTTAATTATAGTGTAAATATAACCTACACAAACGCACAGAGCACAAACTGTTAATTATTTTGTATCAATCCATGTGAAAAACGACTGATTCATTTGTTTTCAGTCTTGAGAAATGACTTTTTCTCAAACGACATTTTTGGTACCAGTGGACTGATCGGTCTCATTTCATTGCTCAAATTCTCGGAACATGAATCTGCCGTTAACTGGAATTATCTCACCCCACTGGTAAAAGTTTTTCACTTGATTTAAGGAAGACAAAATGCTAAGCTTTTGATATAGTGTCAGTCAAGGGTTAGAATGAGAGTTTCTTGCATTGCATATATAAAATATATTTTTTTTCAACAGTTTCTTTTTTTGTTTCACAAATCCTAGGCTACATACATATTTTATTCACATTGTTAAATCTGTACAATAGTTGTTTAATAATTCGAAAGTTTTAAAAATGTGTTAGATCTATAGTGTCACTTTTGCTTCGTTGTCTCACAGACAAGTTTTTTTTGTTATACCTAAAATACTTCTCCATATCGATCAATTTCCAAATATGCAGATTTTCTGTTTAACTCACCTGTACTCGGGACTCAGGTAGATTGATTTTCAGCGCCACCTCTTCGCGCATGAATATGTCCGGGTAGCGAGTTTTGGCGAACAATGCCTCCAAAACGTCGAGCTGTGCGCGCGTAAAAGTAGTCCTCTCTCGCCTCTGCTTCCGTGGCGTTGCTGCAATTAAAAGAACAATGTAAATCAAATCAAACATGTTACATATGTATCAGTTTGAAGAAGAAAAAAACAACAACTTAAAAACAAGTAAGTTGATCAAAAGTAATAAAATGCAGATTTGTAACAGAATGTTTCTTGTTGTTTGCGTTATTACGTACGAGTCCTGTGAGACTTAGACGCCGGTGGCAAATTTAAGCACTCGACGTACTTAAGTCTAATGTGCCAAAATATAATGCAGTTTGAGCCAAAATCAAAGCAGTTTGCCAGAAAATAATTTGAAGGTCACATCTAAAAAAAATAAAATCACACAAGAGGAGACTGTTCCCTTCAAATTGAGTGGTTTTGCGCAGGAAGTTTGGTAAAATGACCTACTTAATCTAATGATTTTTGTTAGCAATTAATATTAGTCTGTATCTCCCACCAGTTAGAAGTCACTATTAGAAGTTTGGAAATAGATGCTGACCATTCCCACTCCATTAAGTGTGTAGCCCCCAAGTCATAACTGCTTTTTTAATTACGTTAAAGTTTGAACCCACCTGGATAGCCCACTGATGGATGCAAAAGGTCCATTCCCGAAGTAGTTAAGCTGAGGCCATTGACTGTGTAAGGTGGTTGCTTTAAATACGACATCATGCTAATGTTTGTCTGAGGGCTGAAGTTGGAGAAAATTTTGAAAAATGGATGGAGCTCCCGATATGTACTTGGTGTCCTCTGTCCGCCGTGTGGTCCGTGTTACACCGGGCACCTGTTCCAAAACAAGAGCAAAAGACACTGATGAAGATGAAGAGATGCTGGGTCTGTTTCCATGACGCTGTCGCGAAATAAACCCTCTCTCCAAAACGCAGGGCGCTCCTCGGTTGCACCAACCACATCTCCAGCTGTCCTAATCTCTACAACCCCCCCACCCCCTCCCACAAACAAAAAGCAATACACAGGCACTATAATCGCAACAAGTCACTTGAAATAAAGACACTGGTATGTGAAATACAACAACATAAATATAGGAACGTTTTTCTGCCCTAGCTATTAACATTTTTATTTTTTTATTTTAATTAAAATTAATTTCAATTTATTTTATACTCTTTTTGGCTCTCTATTTTACGTTAAGTTGTGTTTATAAATGTAAACTGAAAATCAGTGGGATTTGAAAGATGAAACTGAATGGATTTTTTTTTTATAAAACACGCACAGTCAACATAAATAATCATAATCAATTTAAGATGACCAACCTTTTAAATAATCTTCTCAGTCGTTAAGAAATCCTGAATAAAAATTGCGTCTAGTACGTTTTTTTCAAAGTGATGAATTTTCAAGGCACTTTAGAGTGAAACTATTTGGATTTTTAAAAAAAAAAAAAAAAAAAAAGATTTGGTGCAGAGAACATTTAATTTAGTAAAAAAAGAAACGTTCTTCCATATTGAACACGTAACAGTTGTTAAAACAGAAATAAATGTGCTCTGTGATGTTGATTGGTAAATGTGATTGCTGTCACTTCAACTTCAGTGACCCTCACCGTTATCCCCACTGCGCGTCTTGATTAGTTGCATTTTTTTTTCCTCCAATATCCAACGGTTTTAACCCCCTCATCCCAATCTGTCACACTTAAAACACACCCGTCTACAAGTTGCACACACCCGCTCAATAATAACCACCCTGTCCAAGAATTAATTATGATAAATGTTGTTTCTGTTAATGAATTAACGAGATAATCTGAGTGGCATCTAAGCGGAGCTGCAGTTTGGTATCAATAGCCCAGTGCTCCAGGCTCCTTAAAATGATGCTGTGGTGAATTGTACTCATATTATTTTAGTTTAGTATTACGTGAGTAATTATCATCACTTTACAGAAAAAAAATGGAATTACGGAGGAGATTAAATCTTATAAATGTTTATTTAATCAAACTAAACTTCCATTGTAGACGCATAAATGCAATCTGTCACTAGACCCTCGAAACACGAGTGAAATATATGAAATGTGAGGTGTTGGTTTATTGTCCTCTAAATGATTCGTCTCTGGAGACAGAGGAGAGCCAGCAGAGAGAAAAGGCCCCGACACATTTTATTCGATATCAGGCCTAAATGTTCTTTCTTTTCAGTGCAGCTTCCAGTCTCAATCCTTCACAATTATCCATTTTTGTTTGCATTATTCTCTGCGTAAATTCATGTCGAGGACAAAGTGTGCAGTAAGTGAATTAGGGTTTCGTTTTAAGTTGAAACTTTACTCCGCTGGTAGCAGCACTGGCTTCAGTCAGTGAGAGTGTGACATTTGTAAAATATGAGCTCCATGAATCATACCGTTGTTATAAAAAGGCAATTATACTATCTGAAAAGCTTTCATTTAGCTTTGAATTGTCTTTGTTTCCATAAGAAGACTATCGTGATGTAGCCTTCATCTGCAGCCTTCTCACTGCCATTTCTCAGAGCTTCTTTGTGGATTTTATTTTAGCACCACTGTTGAAACGTTGCATTCCGTCTTTTGAAGAAACAAATATTTTGTAAGCTCTTTACATGTGGTTTTATAACAGGTGTGGTACCTTTTCGGTTTTCACTTTTTTACATCTTTGACTCTATCACGATTCCTTATTTCTATAGGCTAATGATAATAATAATGATAATAGTATAACAAAAATACTAATAAGTTTAATAATAATAGGCTACTAGTAATTCAAGTCAAACTTACCCTGGTATCGACGACAGTATACAGTTCTTTGTCTACTTGGTTTCCTCCAGGAGAAATAATACAACTCAGTGCAGATGAACAGCGTCCTGGCGCATAAAAAACCCACAAACCCAACCAAAAGCAGAAGTAGCCGTCTTCTTCAGTGGCAGAACAGCGTGGATACAAGTTAAAAGTTGAGCGCGTGCATCAGGTTTAGAAGCGGTGCGACAGCAGCGGAGTGATGGAGGAGGCTGCACGTACGCCTTTAACATTTGTTGGTGTGTTGTGAGTGAAGTGGTTCGAGTTGGATTTTGTACAAACTGCCAGCCAATGGGAGCCGCAGGACTGAGCTGAGGTCTGTCTCTGTCTCAGTCTCTTACACCGGTGGGGAGGATGAGGATTTTTTTTTTCTCCCTTTTTTTTTTTCTTCTGGGAAACAAATGTCTCCAGCTACTTTTTTGACGCACAGTCCTCAGCCAATGGCAGCGAGAGGGCGACTGACAACAACCCCACCCCTCCGCAGTGTGGGTACATTGATAATAAATCAACGGTGTGCCGGTGGATGTCAAGAAGTGGAGTTTAAACCGAGAGGAAAAGTCAGTTTAGCCACCTTTTTATGACATTTTATATTCGACATCGCTGTTACCCAGTGGATGCATTAAACTAAGGAAAGTCACACGGAGGGGGGGGTGATATATGCGCAAATAAAGAGTTTTCTGAAAACATAATGCATACACAGTATAATAGTGACGTGAATACATAGTCCGATTTCTCATTAAAATATATAGGCCTATGTATATCTATATTCCAGTGCATCTTCACTGAGTGCGTATAAAAGTCATCCAATAATGTCATTTTTTTTTTTTCAGATTGACATTTCAAAAGTTCCAGACAATCGAGGAAAATCAAAACATCTTAACATGAATCTGCGGACTTAATGAGGCACCCGAACAAAACGAATGAAAGTCTTTTTTACTGTTTATAATTCTGTATGGCGTTAAACAGTGTGTAACAATAAACGTGACAAAAAGACAGTGGGAAAAATCGCCTGGACTGAAGCAGGGCTCTCCATGTAAAGGCTGCACGGTCCTCTCACATTCCAGCGCGTCGCAAAAAAGGGGGATTTAGAGCGACTTATTTTCTTAAAACTGTCCTCCCATCCACAGAGCCAGCCAGTCTGCTCCCATCAGCCTGATACAGGCCTGCACAAAAATTCACCCAGAATATTTACTGGGGACTTCCCACCGAGAGACACCGAGCAGCCGAGGACTATTTAAAGGCACCGGAGCTGCAGTGTGCATACACCTAGAGATGAGGAGAAATAAAGGGGGGGTGGGGGGAGGAGGGGGAAGACAGATATAGGCCGCTTCTGCTAATGGAGACTTTCACTTATTTCACCTGGCACGCGTTCTGCAAGAAGACGATGTGAAGATTAATATGAAGGTAGGCCTGTTTTTATTTTAGATTAGATTCATTGGCTTTTTAAAGTTTTGTTTTGTGACATTGTAGCATGTAGTAGG